>NC_090029.1:10740876-11040876 GCF_037176765.1 Anolis sagrei
TAATTTCAGAGTGTCTGAAAGTCTTGGGTTTACTTTTTACTACATACTGATGATAATAATAATAATAATAATAATAATAATAATAATAATAATTTATTATTATTATTATTATTTGTACCCCGCTACCATCTCCCCAAGGGACTCGGTGCGGCTTACATGAGGCCGAGCCCAAACACAACAATACAAGCAATTAAAATAAAACATAGACGATAAACACATAACATTATCAATAAGACAACATACAATGAAAAACTAGGGAAAGGCCAAATGTAAAAATTAAAATTGGAAATAGTGCTGAGGCATGGATGAAAAGGTGATAGTGGTGTTTGTGGAAGACATACAAGCAGACCTAAAAATATAAAGTGCTTTGGAGGGACAAAGTGCTACATACTAGCCGTCCCCTGCCACGCATTGCTGTGGTCCAGTCTGTTGATGTGGAAAATAAAGTAATGAGAATGTGTTGGTTTCTAATATATGTAATTTCTTTATGATTGTGGGTAAACAGTATATCTTGCTGTTTCTTTGTCAGTGTTGATGTGGAGATTGTCTGGTTTGCCTACTCTGGAGCAGGCAGCATATCATTGTCCTTCTTTAGGGGTCCCTTTCAAATCTATGATCATGGAATCATAGAATCATAAGAATCAAAGAGTTGGAAGAGACCTCATGGGCCATCCAGTCCAACCCCCTGCCAAGAAGCAGGAATATTGCATTCAAATCACCCCTGACAGATGGCCATCCAACCTCTGCTTAAAAGCTTCCAAGGTTGTGATACTGTAACTGTGTGTGTATGAATCGTATCTATATCTATGGCTGGATAGCTCTTTGTCAGGAGGGCTTTGATTATGTTGTCTTGCCCTGGTGAAGGGAGTTGGACTGCATGGACTTAAGTATTTTCTGTTGGTCATGGGAGTTCTGTGTGGGACATTTGCCCCAATTTTGTCGTTGGTGGGGTTCAGAATGCTCTTTGATTGTAGGTGAACTATAAATCCCACTAACTACAACTCCCAAATGTTAAGGTCTATTTCCCCCAAACTCCACCAGTGTTCACATTTGGGCATATTGAGTATTTGTGCCATGTTCGGTCCAGATACATCATTGTTTGAGTCCACAGTGCTCTCTGGATGTAAGTGGACTACAGCTCCCAAACTCAATATCAATGCCCACCAAACCCTTCCAGTATTTTCTGTTGGTCATGAGAGTTCTGTGTGCCAAGATTGATTCAATTCCATCATTGGTGGAGTTCAGAATGCTCTTTGATTGTAGGTGAACTATAAATCCCAACAACTACAACTCCCAAATGACACAATCAATCCTCCCCAACCCCACCACTATTCAAATTTGGGCATATGTTGTATCTGTGCCAAATTTGGTCCAGTGAATGAAAATACATCCTACATATCAGATATTTATATTATGATTTGTAACATTAGCAAAATTACAGTTATGAAGTTGCAACAAAAATAATGTTTTGGTTGGGGGTCATCACAACATGAGGAACTGCCTTAAAGGAGTCACAGCATTAGGAAGGTTGAGAGCCACTGCATTAAGTGTAGTTGTGTTCAACTCTAGGGGGTGGTACTCATCTTCATTTCTACGCTGAAGAGCCGGCATTGTCCGTAGACACCTCCAAGGTCACTATCTTCCCGCCAAGGCAGTATCTATTGGTCTCACATTTGAATGTTTTCAATCTGCTAGGTTGGCAGAAGCTGGGGCAAACAGTGGGAGCTCACGCTGCTCCCCAGATTCGAACCTGCGACCTTTCGGTCAGCAAGTCCAGCAGCTCAGCAAGTTTAACCCACTGCGCCCATTGAATTCTCAGCTAAAAATCATCTTATGGAAATCTCACACAATTTTATGGTCATGCACATATATAATCTTTGCACAAATAGTTCCGTGTGACATATTATGTCACAAACTCTAGCAAAGTTAACACACCTGATTCAAAGCTCATACTCATTATAGTATCTCTGTCAGTTGCTCTGGTTTAATACATTTGTCAGGAAATTGTATAGTTTCCCAAAATGAGCCTAGAATCTTTTACCCAGTACCAAGCATCCCTTTTTAAAAAGTATGACCTCCACTTGTTACATTATGTTTTGAATTTTCTGTAACAAAATCTGCAAGGCGAATAACTAGGAAAAAAGAAACTTCTTTTGCCTCCTGGGGCTGGAGAATTTTTCTCAGACGACCATCTGGGGAATAACAATTGTAACAAATAGAAATAGGGTTGCTTTGGGGGTTTTTTTAAAGGAGTTTTGACGTATGTTGCTAAAGCTTTAATGTTATTTGGTATCTAGCTTACAGTTACATAACATAAAAGAGGAAGGATAAAAGTACCAAACTTTGTTTATACCACTGTTTCGTAAAAAGTGATATGATCATTCAAACACAGTCAGTACATTGCCAAATCATTCTATTAGATCGTCTGATAAATGCTGTAAATGTAAGCCTAGTGAATAAATTAGTGGATTTGACCAGTATTGTAATCTGGGTTTGTTCTAGATCAGTAGTTCCCAACCTTTCTTTGACCAGGGACCAATCTCCAACATTAGTACCAAAAGGGTTACAAATCGATTTTGGTCATCTTTAGATTCTGGGTTGTTGTCGGTTTTTCAGGCTATATGGCCATGTTCTAGAACAGTGGTTCTCAACCTTCCACATGCCGCAACCCCTTAATACAGTTCCTCATGTTGTGGTGACCCCCAACCATAAAATTATTTTCATTGCTACTTCTGAACTGTAATTTTGCTACCGTTATGAATCGTAATGCAAATATCTGATATGCTGGATTTATTTTCATTCACTGGACCAAATTTGGCATAAATACCCGATATGCCCAAATTTGAATACTGGTGGGGTTGATGTTGTCATTTTGGGAGTTGTAGTGGCTGGGATTTATAGATCACCTAAAATCAAGGAGCATTCTGAACTCCACCAAGGATGGAATTGAACCAAACTTGGCATGCAGACCTCCCATGACCAACAGAGAATACTGGAAGGGTTTGGTGGACATTGACCTTGAGTTTGGGAGTTGTAGTTCATTGACATTCAGAGAGCACTATAGACTCAAACATTGACCAAACTTGGCACAAATATTCCATATGCCCAAATATGAACACAGATGGAGTTTGGGGAAAATAGACCCTGCCCTCTGGGAGTTGTAGTTGCTGGCATGTATAGTTCACTTAGAGTCAAAAAGCATCCTGAACCCCACCAACAATAGAATTGGGCCAAACTTCCAACATAGAACCCCCATGACCAACAGAAAATACTGTGTTTTCTGATGGTCTTTGGCGACCCCTCTGACACCCACTCACGACCCCCTCAGGGGTCCCGACCCCCAGGTTGAGAAATGCTGTTCTAGAAGCATTCTCTCCTGGCGTTTTTCCTGCATCTATGGCAAGTATCCTCAGAGGTTGTGAGGTCTGTTGGAACTAGGAAAATTGGGTTTATATATTCTATAATTGGGTTTAAAATTGAGTTTATATATATAATGAGCCATTCCCTGCCACGCGTTGCTGTGACCCACATGGGGGTTCTGTGTGGGAGGTTTGGCCCAATTCTATTGTTGGTGGGGTTCAGAATGCTCTGTGATTGTAGGTGAACTATAAATCCCAGCAACTACAACTCTCAAATGTCAAGATTCCATTTTCCCCAAACTCCACCAGTGTTCACATTTGGGCATATTGAGTATTCGTGTAGAGTTTGGTCCAGATCCATCATTGTTTGAGTCCACAGTAATCTCTGGATGTAGGTGAACTACAACTCAAAACCAAAGGACACTGCCCACCAAACCCTGTTGGTCATGGCAGAACTGTGTGCCAAGTTTGGTTCAATTCCATCGTTGGTGGGGTTTAGTATGCTCTTTGATTGTAGGTGAACTATCCATCGTTGTTTGAGTCCACAGTGATCTCTGGATGAATGGTTTGGCAAAGGCTGCAGAATATTTAGAGAAAGAAGGCTGACTTGATATTGTTTGTCAATTGTCAACTTAATTAGGCCACAATCGCTCTTTGGTAGTATGTTATATAAAGGACTTGTCTAAAAATATCTGATCATCTGCTCATATACAATTGATCAATATTGCTCAGTGGTCTGTGTCTCCATTTGGCACACGCTATTAAATAGATTCCAAGTATTATTATTTTTTTATATTTTGGGGTTCAGTGCCTTCTATACAGGATATTGCCTGATGAACTTTAAAAATATTCAATTAGTAGAGCATTGGAACTCTTATTTTACTTTTGAAATGTTAGACTACACAATCTATATAAATAAAAACGTAATGTTGGCTTGTAGGATTAATATAACTCAAAAATCACTGGATGAATTGACACCAAATTTGGACACAATACACCTCTCAGGCCAATGAGTGACCATCACTCATAAAAACACTGAAAAACACAGTGGGAGAGACTTTAAAAGCAAAAAAACAAAAAAAATGTATGCGCAAAACCACACACACACATATACAAACACACATATACACAAATATATACACACAAATATACACACACAACGCATATACGCAGACTGGGCCACAGCAACGTGTGGCAGGGGACAGCTAGTCTTTATAAATAAAAATGTAATGTTGGTTTGTGGGATTAACATGACTCAAAAACCACTGGATGAAATGACACAAAATCTGGACACAATACACCTATCAGGCCAATGAATGGCCATCACTCATAAAACACTGAAAAACACAGTGGAAAGGACTTAAAACCCCAAAAAACCTAAATGATGACACAGTGCATGCGTGGAAACAACTCCCCTGGACCTGCCCCTTCCTGCGCAAGGGAAAGAGCTGGCCATACCAGATTTGAGAGAAACGAAAGAGGTAGAGAAGTAAGTAAGGAAAGGAAAAGTGGGGAAGGAGGGAAAGAAGGAAGAAGAAAAAGAAAGAAAAAAAAGGGCAGGAATGAAAATGGGAGGGAAGGAAGGAAGGAGAAAGAATGAAGGAAAGAGACATAGGAAAGGATGGAAAGGAGGGAGGGAAAGAGGAAAGGAAGGAGAGAAGAAAGGAAAGAAAGAGGTAGAGAAGGAAGAAAGAAGAGAAAGTGGAAGGGAAAAAAGTGGGGAAAGAAGGAAAAAGGGAGGGAAAAGAGGAAGGGAAGAGAAAAAGAAAGAAAAAAGAGGGAAGGAATGAAAGCAGAAAGGAAGGAAGGAGAGAAAGAAGGAAAGAGAGAAAGAATGAAAGAAAGAGAGAAAAGGATGGAGGGAAGGAAGGGAGGGAAAGGGGGAAGGGAAGAGAGAAGAAAGGAAGGAAAGAAAGAGGCAGAGAAGGAAAGAAGAAGAGACAGAAAAGGGGGGATAAGGAAGGAAAGAGGTAGAGAAGGAAGGAACAGACTGAGGCCACAGCAAAGTGTGGGTGGGGACAGCTAGTATGTTTATAAAACATCACCTTTTTAAATGTATGAAGTCAATTTGCTATTTAGCTCCCACGGAGGATGTAAATGTTGGGATTGCAGAATATGGCTTAGAATAATTTTGAGAAAACATTGGTTCACTTTTAGTAAATGATTCCCGCAGATAGGAAGCAGCCAGGCTTTGAAGCTACAAGATGATTCAGTGCTTATCAAGGTGGCCAATTGCAACATTCACACTTGCCTCCAACAGACAAGAGTTCTTTCTCCCACCCTGGACATTATTCCACAGATATATTAACCCCACTTGCCTAATTTCCAACACTCACAACCTCTGAGGATGCCTGCCATAGATGTGGGCAAAATGTCAGGAGAGAATGCTTCTGGAACATGTCCATACAGCCCAACTGTATATTCAATTGTCTGAAAACTCACAGCAACCCAGTGTTTAATTTCTTTTAATTTCACTTTGGGTCAGTGTTAATTCTCTGACTAACTGATTTTGCATTGCCATTTGAATGTAACAAAGTCAAGTCACTTCTCAGACACTCTTAAATGCTTTTTAATGCAAATGCATAATTTATGAGGGTTATTGTCCTTCATCTAACTATTAGCATGCACAAGCATTGATCTGGAACATCAATTGCTTTGACTAAATGTGATGTAAGGGAGGGAAAACTCAGAGTCATCCACATTTGATGGCCTCTTAATCCTTAGATAAAGTATTGTGTAACATGTATTGTCAAAGGCTTTCATGGCCAGAATCACTGGGTTGTTGTAGTTTTTTTCAGGCTATGTGGCCATGTTCTAGAAGCATTCTCTCCTGACGTTTCACCTGCATCTATGGCAAGCATCCTTGGATGTAGTGAGGTCTGTTGGAACTAGGAAAAGGGGTTTATATATCTGTGGAATGTCCACAGTGGGAGAAAGAACTCTTGTCTGCTGGAGCTAGGTATGAATGTTTCAACTGACCACCTTGATTAGCATTTGTTGGCTGGGCAATTTTTTGGTGTGGCTTGTTAGTGCCTGGGGGAATCTTTTGTTGAGAGGTGATTAGTTGTCCCTGGTTGAATGTATTGTTGAAAGCTTTCATGGCCGGAATCACTAGGTTGTTGTAGGTTTTTTCGGGCTATATGGCCTGTTCTAGAGGCATTCTCTCCTGACGTTTCGCCTGCATTTGTGGCAAGCATCCTCAGAGGTTATGAGGTCTGTTGGAACTAGGAAAATGGGTTTATATATCTGTAGAATGACCAGAGTGGGACAAAGGACTCTTGTCTGTTGGGGTTAGGTGTGAATGTTTCAACTGATCACCTTGATTAGCATTTGATCGCCTGGCAGTTTTTTGGTGTGGCTTGTTAATGCCTGGGGCAATCTTTTGTTGAGAGGTGATTAGCTGTCCCTGGTTGTTTCCTCTCTGTTGTTTTGCTGTTGTGTTTTTTAATACCGGTAGCCAGATGTTGTTCATTTTCATGGTTTCCTCCTTTCTGTTGAAATTGTCCACCTGCTTCTTATGGATTTCAATGGCTTCTCTGTGTAGTCTGACATAGTGGTTGTGAGAGTGGTCCAGCATTTCTGTGTTCTCCAATAATATGCTGTGTCCAGGCTGGTTCATCAGGTGCTCTGCTATGACTGACTTCTCTGGTTGAAGTAGTCTGCAGTGCCTTTCATGTTCCTTGATTCATGTCTGGACAATTCCACTGCGTTTGGTGGTCCCTACGTAGACTTGTCCACAGCTGCATGGTATACGGTAGACTCCTGCAGAGGTGAGAGGATCCCTCTTGTCCTTTACTGAACGTAGCATTGGTTGGACTTTCTTGGTGGGTCTGTAGATAGTTTGTATGTTGTGTTTCCTCATCAGCTTCCCTATGCGGTCAGTGGTTCTCTTGATGTCTGGCAAGAACACTTTTCCTCTGGCTGAGTCTTTGTCTTGACTCTCGTGGCTTGTTCTTGGTCTTTCAGCTCTTCTGATGTCTGAGGTGGAGTCTCCATTGGCCTGGAGAGCCCAGTTGAGGTGGTTCAGTTCATCTTGGAGGAAGTGGGGTTTGCAGATTCTTTTTTGCATGGTCTGCCAAGGCTTTAATGGTGCTTCTTTTTTGACTTGGGTGATAGTTGGAGTTTATGTGTAGATATCTATCTGTGTGTGTAGGTTTTCTGTAAACTGTGTGACCCAATTGTTGATCTGGTTTGCGGATGACTACGACATCTGGAAAAGGCAATTTTCCTTCATTTTCTTTTTCCATGGTGAACTGGATGTTTGGGTGGATGCTGTTGAGATGGTCCAGGAACCTGTCTAGTTCTTCTTCTCCATGCCTCCAAATGGTGAAAGTGTCATCCACAGATCTGAACCATATAGGAGGCTTTTTTGTTGCTGTTTCCAGGGCTTGTTTTTCAAAGTGTTCCATGTAGAAATTTGCTATGACTGGGCTGAGAGGGCTCCCCATAGGGCTACCCATATTGCGTAACATCATAGCAAACTCCAGGGAGCAGAGCAAATATCTCACAGCAACACATTTTGGAATCTGTTGTGGTGACTTCATGTAATGCAACTGCTCATAGAACTTAACTGAGTGTACTTTAAAGTTGTGAAAGTATTTTGATAAGCTATCACGAAACCTGAAATACTACCTACATGAAGGAGCCCTCGGTGGTGTAATGGGTTAAACCCTTGTGCTGGCTGAACTGCTGACCAAAAGGTCGGCATTCCGAATTAGGGGAGAGGGGTGAGCTCCCATCTGTCAGCTCCAGCTTCACCCAAATATCTGGGAGTCACTCTGGACTGTGCCCTGATCTACAAGAAGCACTGCCTGAATATCAAGCAAAAAGTGGGTGCTAGAAATAATATGATACGAAAGCTGACTGGCACAACCTGGGGATCACAACCGGACACATCTGCCCTTGCGCTATGCTACTCTGCTGCTGAGTACACATGACCAGTGTGGAACACATCTCACCACACCAAAACAGTGGACGTGGCTCTTAATGAAACATGCTGCATTATCACGGGGTGTCTGCACCCTACACCACTGGAGAAATTACATTGTTTAGCCGGTATTGCACCACCTGACATCCGCTGGGAAGTAGCAGCCAATAGTGAAAGGACCAAGGCAGAGACATCTCCAGCTCATCCCTTGTTTGGGTATCAGCCAGCACACCAACGACTTAAATCAGTAAATAGTTTTCTAATATCTACAGAGACACTCGCTGGAACACCTCAGCAAGCGAGAGTCCAAAAGTGGCAGGCTCAAACCCAGAACCTCAATCAATGGCTGAGACAAAATGAGATACTCCCTCCTGGGCACACAGAAAACTGGGCGACTTGGAAGGCGCTGAACAGACTGCGCTCTGGCACCACGAGATGCAGAGCCAACCTGAAGAAATGGGAGTACAAAGTGGAATCCACGACATGCAAGTCAGGAGAAGAGCAACCACAGACTACCTACTACAATGCAACCTGAGCCCTGCCACATGCACAATGGAGGACCTTCTTGCAGCAACACCAGAGGCACTCCAAGGGGCCAGATACTGGTCAAAGGGCATTTAATCAGCTACCAAGCCTGCAAATTTTGTGTTTTGTTTGTTTGTTAAAAAATGCAATACAACTGTTTGGCTTGCTCCTGACACAATAAATAAATAAATAGCTCCAGCTTCCTATCCGGGGACATGAGAGAAGCCTCCCACAGGAGGGTAAAACATCCAGGCATCCCCTGGGCAACATCCTTGCAGACAGGCAATTCTCTCACACCAGAAGCAACTTGCAATTTCTCAAGTTGCTCCTGACATGAAAAAAACCTGCATGAAAGAAAATGAAAGCTTCTATATTTTCCCCTTGTATTAAAGAAATATGAATAATAAAGTCTGTGATATTAAAAACCTTCTTAAAACAATGTACAGAATTGAGGGATATAAAGAGAAGGCAATTCTTCACTATGTCCGTCTACCTGAGACCGTAAATTGGTGAACCTTGCTCTACATTTGCTTAATTCAAATATCGAGCTTATTGTCTAAGCAAAATATCCTGTATCCTTCCCTTGCCAACTTTGTCAAGTATAAATACGTTAAATCCAGTTTTACTTTTTAATTCGTCCAGCAGCTTTGGCATTTGAGGCAATTTTTCCTCTGCATGTTTGGCAGTTGGCCCAGCGGCTGCTTAAACCCATGTTCAATGCTGCCGGTGCAGAATAATATAAATAGCTTAACTTAATCCCCTTATATGTTCACAGTTATCTTCAGTCTTAAGAATCCGGTTCACAGAGGATCACAGAGAATTAAAGGAAGTTGCAGATGTCTGTAAAGGTGAGTGTGTGTGTGTAATGAAAGTATTTCTTCGACTTATTAAACTATTGTTTACGTACTCAACGTTTAGGTTAAGTAAATACTGTGGTATAGGTCTCTGGTTATTGCTCTGAGTACGTGTTGTATTTTGCTTTTCTGTGTACGCAAACCAATTGATCACATGTACTGAAACCACTGCTGTCGGTCTGATTTTCATGCTACTTTTCTGTATTGAACTGCTTGCTGTTGATGATGATATCCAATCATCCATGTATAATTGATCAACATCAGAATACCAGGTAGTATCAATTAAAGTACTGTATATACTCGAGTATAAGCCTAGTTTTTCAGACCTTTTTTTAGACTGAAAAAATCCCCCTCGGCTTATACTCGAGTCAAGGTTATTTATTATTTTACTCTGTTATAAATAAATCTATATAAATAAAAATGTAATGTTCGTTTGTGATATTCACAGAACTCAAAAACCACTGGGGGAATTGACACCAAATTTGGACACGATACACCAACCCAATGTATGTCCTTTACTCAAAAAAATTGATTTTGTCATTTGGGAGTTGTAGTTGCTGGGATTTATAGTTCACCTACAATCAAAGAGCATTCTGAACCCCACCAACAATGGAATTGAACCAAACTTGGCACACAGTTCTCCCATGACTAAAAGAAAATACTGGAAGGGTTTGGTGGGCAGTGTCCTTTGGTTTTGGAGTTGCAGTTCACCTACATCTAGAGATCACTGTGGACTCAAACAATGATGGATCAGGACCAAACTCGGCACGGATATTCCATATGCCCAAATGTGAACACTGGTGGAGTTTGGGGGAAATAGAATCTTGACATTTGGTAGTTGTCGTTGCTAGGATTTATAGTTCACCTACAATCACAGAGCATTCTGAACCCCATCAATGACAGAATTGGGCCAAACCCCGCACACATAACCCCTATGTGGGCCTCAGCAACCCATGGCAGGGGACGGCTAGTACATAATAAATGCATTATTATTATTACATTTATTATTTTACTTTATTGTTATTATTGCATTTATTATTTTACTCTATTTATTGTTATTGTTAATATTACATTTCCATTATATTACTCTATTATTATTATTATTATTATTATTATTATTACCTTTATTATTTTAATCTATTTATTTTTATTGGAAGGATACACAAGCACATTTACATTGAAAAAGGTCAGAATGATTTAATCAGAGTTGGGCAGTCTTATCTTAAATATTCAAAAACATTTAACCTCTTGATTCCTCAATTCATGTAATTTTATTTGCAAGTATTTTTATTTTAAAATTTACCAATAGCTCCTGCATTTCCCACCCTCGGCTTATACTCAAGTCAATCAATTTTCCCAGTTTTTTGTGGTAAAATTAATCTTATATTTGAGTTGGCTTATACTCGAGTATATACGATAAGTTTAAAGAACAGCCAGACTGGGAATTGAAAGGAGTATATTCAACTGTCTGGAAAGCTCTGTCCTGAATGCTTGGCAAGCTCCAAGCTTTTTAGAACTTTGAGTTTTAAGTAAATTATAAATCAGGCCAGACAAGCAATGGATATACGTTTTTGCAATTAACAATACATTAGAATTTAAAATACAGTTTAAGTCAGTGGCTCTCAATCATCCTAATGCTATGACCTCTTAATGCAGTTCCTCATGTTGTGGTGACGCCTAACCATAAAATTATTAATTTTTTGCTACTTCATTACTAATTTTGCTACTGTTTTGAATCATAATGTAAATATCTGATATGCAGGATCAAATTTGGCACAAATACCCAATATGCACACATTTGAATACTAGTGGGGTTGGCGGGAGGGGGGGGGGGTTGATTTTGTCATTTGGGAGTTGTAGTTGCTGGGATATATAGTTCACCTACAATCAAAGAGCATTCTGAACTCCACCAACGATGGAATTGAACCAAACTTGGCACACAGAACTTCCACTAACAACACTCAATACTGGAAGGTTTGGTAGGCATTGACTTTGAGTTTTGGAGTTGTAGTTCGCCTCCATCCAGAGAGCACTGTGGACTCAAACAATGATAGATCTGGACCAAACTTGGCACAGATACTCAATATGCCAAAAGGTTCTTGTGGGTTTTTTCGGGCTATAGAGCCATGTTCTAGAGGCATTTCTCCTGACGTTTCGCCTGCATCTATGGCAAGCATCCTCAGAGGTAGTATCCCCTTACTACCTCTGAGGATGCTTGCCATAGATGCAGGTGAAACGTCAGGAGAAATGCCTCTAGAACATGGCTCTATAGCCCGAAAAAACCCACAAGAACCTAGTGATTCCAGCCATGAAAGCCTTCGACAATACAATATGCCAAAAGTTTACACTCATGGAGTTTAGGAAAAATACATCCTTGACAACTACAATTGGAAGTTGTAGTTGCTGGGATTTATAGTTCACCTACAATCAAAGAGCATTCCGAACCCCACTGACAATAGAATTGGACCAAACTTGGCACACAGTACTCCCATGACCAACAGAAAATACTGGAAGGGCTTGATGGGCAGTGTCCTTTGGTTTTGGTGTTGTAGTTCACCTACATCCAGAGATCACTGTGGACAATGATGGATCTGGACCAAACTCTACACAAATACTCAATATGCCCAAATGTAAACACTGGTGTAGTTTGGGGAAAATAGAATCTTGACATTTGGGAGTTATAGTTACTGGGATTTATAGTTCACCAACAATAAGAGCATTCTGAACCCCATCAAAATAATACAAAAATATACAATATAAAACAAAAACATAGGCACAAACTGTTAACACAACATATACATTAAAATCAATTTAAAACCAGTTCAGCTCTCTTCTTCATGTAAGGTAAGCTGCCAGGGGTAAAGATTTCAATAAGGCCTGGACTATTTGGAATGGGCTGAGCCAAGGCTAGTGCAAGGAGAAGGGAGAAATGGAGCTGGTTGAATGCTACAGTGCAAGGATTGTCATATCAGTAGCTGATATGCAGGATGGATTTTCATTCACTGGACCAAATTTGGCACAAATATCCAATACGCCCAAATTTAAATACTGGTAGGGTTGTGGGAGGATTGACTTTGTCATTTGGGATTTATAGTTCGCCTACAATCAAAGAGGATTTTGAACCCCACCAACAATAGAATTGGGCAAAACTTCCCACATAGAATCCCCATGACCAACGGAAAATACTGTGTTTTCTTTGGCAACCCCCCTCTTGACCCCCCCCCCCCTTTCAGGTTGAGAAATGCTAGTTTAAGTGGACTGTTAAGCTCCTCTGTATATGTAGGGGATTCAGTTGTTTGAAAATTAATTACTAAGAATATTACATCGAAAGAAATGATCCTTCAAAGTGGTGCAATGGAAATAATAAAACTGATACTCAGAATAGAAGAATGAAACCTATAATGTTTGCAGGTAAAGAACAGCTACCATTATCCAGATGTGAAGGGGGTCACTCACGTGGAATTTATAGCTCAAGAGACCAAAGACAATAGGAACTGACCAAGGGACAACTATTGAGAATAGCCAATAACAACAAGAACAAAAAACCCCACATGATCTCAGTGGTTGTCTCATTACAACATGATGACAAGCAGAGTATTCAATTTGTATATCCTTTTAAAGTTTAATTTAAAAAATAAATGTAAGAGCATATTTCAGGCTATTGTTGAATTATTTCAGTTAAAAGACAGGAAATAATAAAGTGGCAACCTAATAACAGAAGTGTTAAATTTCTTTCTTTGTTTCCCGCAGAAAGAATACTTGGTCACTTAGAAATATGGAAGACAGCGGGGCCAAACAGTTTATGGATGATCCCTAAGGCGTACTAAAAGCCAGCTGATGAAGATCACTGCTAATGACTCCATTTGATGTATATTGTACAACATGCCTCATTTGCAGGTATCTACATATTTGGAATTTTATTCTTTTGCTGATGTAATTTACTTTTGTCACATTTCTTCCTGATCACATAAAAATAGACCATGATCACTGGACATATAAACCAGGGGTACTCGAACTTTTTACACAGAGAGCCAGGTCACAGTCCTTCAAACTGTTGGAGGGTCATATTATAATTTGGAAAAAAAGAATGGATTTCTATGCACACTGCACAAATATGTAGTGCAAAAAACACTTTAAAAAACAATACAATAATTAAAATGAAGAACAATTTTAACAAATATAAACTTATTAGTATTTCAGTGGGAAATGTGGGCCTGGTTTTGGCTGATGAGATAGGGTTGTTGTTGTTGTTGTGTGCTTTCAAGTCATTTCAGACTTAGGTTGACCCTGAGCGAGGGCTGGATAAATGACCTCAGAGGGCTGTATCCGGCCTGCGGGCCTTAGTTTGGGGACCCCTGGTACAAATATTTCATTTAGAGGGATACTGTTGGAACCCAGATGCCTTAAAGAGCCGGACTCAGGAGTATGTCCAAAAGAATAGTTTATTAAAGCAAAGTAAACAAGACTCAGAGACACTTACTTCAGTGCCTCTGGACAAAACTCAAAAGTTGAAGCAATTTCCAGCTTGAAAAACAAATTTAGTCAATAATCCAGATTATCCTGGCAAAAAATCCGGATTAAGCAGTTCTTCCAAAACACCCCAATATCACACAGTAAAAGGAAAACAATCAAATAAAGAGCCGTGAAGAAGAGCCGTCTTCCAAATGAAGTCCAAAGTCGAAGAAATCCAAGTCCGAAGTTGAAAGGTTCCAAAGTCCACAAGGCAGCAGCATCGTCAAAAACAGTCCAAAGTCAAGGAGAGGGGAAATCCGTACTTACAAGAATCCAAGCCAGTTGGTACCTGAAGCAAAACAGCAAATCCAGGACCCAAGCCCAACAGGAAAGCGGCAGCGACACAACCCAAGGCACAAAACCAACACTTTGCCTACTGCAAAGTTCTATCAATTCAGTGTCTACTTTTATCTTACAACTCATCATCCGATGATGAGCTGCCCTCCACCCCATCCTCATCACTCTCAGCTGGTTAGCTTCCACAGCTGAGCGCCAATGTCCATCTCTCCAACTCTTCCACCTCTTGTCAAGACTTAGGTCTCCCCAGGATTCTACAGTATCACCCGATTGCCAATCCCCACCACCAGAAAACCCTGCAAATGTGTCACTGTACGTTGCTTGAGTACACACATTCTTAACTTCTTGTACCTTGGTCCAATCTAGTGCTTCCTTCTCATCCCCATCACTCCCAGACCCATAATTCCCAGAAAAACCCATGAAATCCTCTTCTTCCGTGGAAGCAGTAAGTATCTCCCGGATCTTCTTTCTTTGACGCTCCTCGTCTGACTCCTGCTCTCGAGTAATCCTCTTAATTCCCCTATTTACATCTACTGTATCGCCTTCCTCCTCCTCATTCATTTCACTCTCGGAAAACCCCTCGAAGGATTCTTCATCAGTGGGTGACATAAGGATCCCCTTCTCTGCTGTTCCTCATCTAGCTCCTGAATACCTCTTTTCCCTCCTCTTGACACTCCTACTACCAGTTGCAGTGTTGCCAACAGACTCTACTATAGTGGTTCTCAACCTTCTTAATGTCACGACCCCTCAATACAGTTCCTCATGCTGTGGTGACCCCCAAGCAAAAAAATATTGTTATTGCTACTTCATATCTGCAACTTTGCTACTGTTATTATGTAAATATCTGATATGCAGGATGTATTTTCATCAGTGGACCAAAATTGAATACAGGTGGTGTTGGGGGGATTAATTTTGTCATTTGGGAGTTGTAGTCGCTGGGATTTATAGTTCACCTACAATCAAAGAGCATGCTTTACTCCACCAACGATGGAATTGAAGCAAACTTGGCACACAGAACTCCCATGGCCAACAGAAAATACTGGAAGGGTTTGGTGGACATTGACCTTGAGCTTTGAAGTTGTAGTTCACCTGCATCCAGAGTGCACTGTGGACTTAAACAATGATAGATCTGGACCAAACTTGGCATGAATATTCAATATGCCCAAATATGAACACTGGTGGAGTTTGGTGAAAATAGACTTTGCCATTTGGGAGTTGTAGTTGCTGGGATTTATAGTTCACCTACAATGAGAGAATTATGAACCGCACCAATGATATAATTGGGCGAAACTTCCCACACAGAACCCCCATGACCAATAGAAAATGTGTTTTCTGATGGTCTTTGGCGACCCCTCTAAAAACCCCTTGCGACCCCTCCAGGGGTCCCGACCCCCATGTTGAGAACCACTGCTCTACTACAACAGATACATTTGACAATCTTATGGTGCTTCAATTTAAACAATCAGTAACGAAGAAAGAACCATAAATATGAAATAATATGTAACAATAAACTATAGTAACATACTGCAGTTGATTATAATATTATGAGGTAGTGGTCATGCTTCAAAGAATTTTTGAATGTACCCTACATATTGTATTGTTCATTATCATTCTACATAAATTATTCACAAGGAGATGAAAGCTTTTGTTGTTGTCAGGAACACAGTAATGGAGCAAAAATTCCCAGGGTGTTGTATCAATTTCCTGTTAGGACTATACGTTATTGATGAGTCTTCCCCTTTCCATAGAGTACGTTAATTTATCAAATTACTATGACGATATGGTAGTATTAAATATCCTGTTTGTGAACTTACAGTTTGATAGTGCAGTTGTATCATGGAAGATGGAAACAAAAGGTTGTGCACAAACTCAG
The DNA here is from genome assembly GCF_037176765.1 of Anolis sagrei. Lineage (NCBI taxonomy): Eukaryota > Metazoa > Chordata > Lepidosauria > Squamata > Anolidae > Anolis > Anolis sagrei. The sequence goes on from NC_090029.1 coordinate 10,757,224, forward strand.
TAGGGGAGGTTAACATAGCATCCATCTATCCTTTGTTCTGCAAGAGTGGTATTTCACATGCATTAAATTGCCTTGCAAAATATGCACATTAATCCATTAGGTAATGTATGTTACTAATGAAATACGAAGGCAAGTTCCTCCCACCCCTACCCCCACCCCGCAAATACCACATAAGAACATAATCCATACATTAATGGATCTTTAGTCTTTCACAGTACTTCATCTTTATTGTTGTTTACAGTGTGGATGATGGAAATTTTTTGATGGAAATTTTTTGGAGCCTTTCGTGCTTCAAAACAAAGAGTCTCTAGTCTATTTAGGGATCAGACCAAGCCTCAAACAACTGCAAGCTGACCAGTTTGTGTGGGATGAGGACAATAGAGTTGTGGGAATCAATGGCATCTCAGTTTTGAGGGGCAATAAGCTGCTGCTTAATTGTTGGAATACTGTATCGTCAAAGGGTTTCATTACCGGAATCACTAGGCTGCTGTGAGTTTTCCGGCTGTATGGCCATGTTCCAGAAGCATTCTCTCCTGACATTTCGCCTCCATCTATGGCAAGTATCCTCAGAGGTTGTGAAGTCTGTTGGAAATTAGGACAAGCAGGGTTTATATATCTGGAATGTCCAACTTGGCACGAATTTTCAAGATGCCCAAATGTGAACACTGGTGCAGTTTGGGGGAAATAGACCTTGACAATTGGGAGTTATAGTTGCTGAGATTAATAGTTCACCTACAATCAAAGAGCATTCTGAACTCCCCCAATGATGGAATTGAACCAAACTTGACACACAGAACTCCCATGAAAAACACAAAATACTGGAAGGGTTTGGTGGGCATTGACCTTGAGTTTGGGAGTTGCAGTTTACCTACATACAGAGAGCACTGTGGACTCAAACCATGATGGATCTGGACCAAACTTGGCACGAATATTCCATATTCCCAAATATGAACACAGATGGAGTTTGGGAGAAATAGACCTTGACATTTGGTAATTGTAGTTACACCCACATTTGAATACTAATAGGGTTGGGGGGGATTGGTTTTGTCATTTGGGTGTTGTAGTTCACCTCCATCCAGAGAGCACTGTGGACTCCAACAATGATGGATCTGGACCCAACTTGGCATGAATACTCAATATGCACAAATGTGAACTCTGGTGGAGTTTGGAGGAAATAGACCTTGACATTTGGGAATTGTAGTTACACCCACATTTGAATACTAGTGGGGTTGCGGGACGATTGGTTTTCTCATTTGGGAGTTGTAGTTCACCTCCATCCAGAGAGCATTGTGGACTCCAACAATGATGGATCTGGACTTAACTTGGCATGAATACTCAATATGCCCAAATGTGAACTCTGATGAAGTTTGGGGGAAATAGACCTTGACATTTGGGAGCTGTAGTTGCTGGGATTTATAGTTCACCTACAATCTAAGAGCATTCTGAACCCCACCAACAATAGAATTGGGGCAAACTTCCCACACAGAACTCCCATGACTAACAAACAATACTGTGTTTTCTGGTGATCTCTGGCGACACGGCTGACCACCCCCTCGCGACCCCCAGGCTGAGAAACGCTTCTTTAAGCCATCTTATTTCTGGCTGAAATCATTGCAATGGAGACCTACTTAATTGTTTGAATACGGTTGAGTTTTTACTTTGCAAGAACAGAAGGCGTCAAGTTCTCTTGACTGCTTTGGGGTGTTAAGCCTTGGGCTGGGCGCCTTGTTTTTGTCTCCCTTTGACTCAACAGGAAGACTCGAAGTCTTAGATTTGCATCTCTCTCTCTCAAAATGCTGTAGGCTGTTGTTTCGCTCCCGTTTACTTCACTCCCGCAGCAGTGAACAGCACAGGAGGGGGGGGGGGGAGGCCCCTGAAATGATCCAGTTGCTACAGAAACCAGTCTAGCAGGGTGAAGAACAAAATGTTAAGCCATTTTCAAACTCCTTATTGCTTATGCAACCTTGGGCCCTGCTACATCCCTTCCAAAGAAACTATGTAAGGTGCTACAAACATGTCCAAGTCTTGCAATAATATGTAACGAAGTGAAACATATCTCTTCCAAAATATGTGTTGAGGAACAATTGGTTTCTGTGCGTTCGTACTTCGGGAACATTGATGCCCTATGAACCCTCTGGAAAGCCAAGAGACATGTTTTCATCTCCCTTTGCATAAATACAAAACAGAAAGCTGTCTCCAAGATAAAAATCTGGCTAGTCAAAAAGTAATTGAACTAGGTGTAGAAGAGATAGAGTATGTGTGTGTGTCGCAACTCAGGATAGATTCACCTTGCGCAGAACAACACCACACGCCAGGGCTGTAGGTTTTGTAGTTTATTGAAGAAAGGTAAAATCAAAACATATAAATAAGGTTGCTGAAGTTCAAAAGTCAAAACAGGAACTTAAATGCACGGCAAAGTTTCCAAGGCCCAAACAAAGGCAAATAACATGAATATATGTATTGTCGAAGCCTTTCATGGCCGGAATCACTGGGTTGTTGTAGGTTTTTTCGGGCTATATGGCCATGGTCTAGAGGCATTCTCTCCTGACGTTTCTCCTGCATCTATGCCAAGCATCCTCTGACTTAAAAAGCAAAAAAACCAACAAAAAACCCAAAATAATACATTACAATGCATGCACAAAACCACATATGTACACAAACACACATATATACACATGTACATAAAATATACAGAAATATATGCACACACAAAACACACAGAAAGGGTGAAGAAAGGAGAGAAGGAGGGAGAGAAAGAAAGGAGAGACAGAAATAAAAAAGTGAAAGAGGAAAGGAAGGAGAGAAGGAATGAAAGAGAGAAAGAGGGAGGGAGGGAAAGAAGGAAGGAAAGAGACAAGGAAGGATGGAACCAAAGAGCAAAGGAAGCGAGAAAAGGAGCGGGTAGAGAAGGAAGAAAGAAGAAGGGAAAGAAAAAGAGGGAAGGAAGGAGAGAAAAAAGGAGGAGAGAAAGAGGGAAGGAAGGAAAGAGACAAGGAAGGATGGAACCAAAGAGCAAAAGAAGTGAGAAAAGAAACAGGTAGAGAAGGAAGAAAGATGAAGGGAAAGAAAAAGAGGGAAAGAGGGAGGGAGGGAGGGAGGGAGGGAGGGAGGGAGGGAGGGAGGGAGGGAAGGAAGGAAGGAAGGAAGGAAGGAAGGAAGGAAGGAAGGAAGGAAGGAAGGAGAGAAAAAAGGAGGAGAGAAAAAAGGAAGGTTGGCCACAGCAATGCGTGGCAGGTACAACTAGTAATAAAAATAAAACTTTATTTATATACCACCCTATCTCCTCTAGGGGACTCAGAGTGGTTTCCACATATGCAAAATAATACAAAAACATATAATATACAACAAAAACATAGGCATAAACTGTTAACACAACATATATATTAAAATCAGTTTAAAACCAGTTCCGCTGTCTTCTTCATGCAAGTTAAGCTGCCAAGAGCAAAGATTTAAATAAGGGGCCTAGACTGTTTAGAATGGGCTGGGCCAAGGCTAGTGCAAGGAGAAGGGGAAAATGGGGCTGGCTGAATGCTACAATGCAAGGATCGTCACGTCAATATCCAATATGCAGGATGGATTTTCATTCACTGGACCAAATTTGGCACAAATATCCGATATGCCCAAATTTGAATACTGGTGGTGTTGGGGCGGGGGGGGGGGTTGATTTTGTCATTTGGGAGTTGTAGTTGCTGGGATTTATACTTACTTAGGCGATCCCTCGTTGTCAGAGTTGGATGGTCCTCCAGTGTGCAGTGGAACCATAGGTGACTGTGGAGCCCTATTCTTGATCTGCATCTTCTCCCGCAGTGAGGGCATCGGTTTCCAGACAGAAGGCGGTCCCAGTTGGGGTTGGCTTGACATGCCTTCCTCTTGGAATGCTTCTCTCTTTCGCCCTCCATTCATGCCTCTTTAAATTCTACAGCACTGCTGGTCACAGCTGACCTCCAGCTGGAGCGCTCCAGGGCTTCCCAGTTCTCAGTGTCTATGCCAGAGTTTTTAAGGTTGGCTTTGAGGCCATCTTTCAATCTCTTTTCCTGCCCACCAACATTCCGTTTTCCGTTCTTGAGTTCGGAGTAGAGCAACTGCTTTGGGAGACAGTGGTCGGGCATCCGGACAACGGAGCTGATGGCAGAGGACCATCGCTTCAATGCTGGTGGTCTTTGCTCCTTCCTGGATGCTGACATTTGTCCGCTTCTCTTCCCAAGAGATCTGCAAGATTTTCCGGAGGCAGCGCTGATGGAATCATTCCAGGAGTTGCATGTGGCATCTTTAGACAGTCCACGTTTCGCAGGCGTATAGCAGGGTTGGGAGGACAATAGCTTTATAAACAAGCACCTTAGTATCCCTACGGATGTCCCGGTCTTCAAACACTCTCTGCTTCATTCAGAAAAATGCTGCACTCGCAGAGCTCAGATTTATAGTTCACCTACAATCAAAGAGCATTCTGAACTCCACCAACGATGGCATTGAGCCCATCTTTTCACACAGAATTCCCATGACCAACAGAAAATACTGGAAGGGTTTGCTGGGCATCGTCCTTGAGTTTTGGTGTTGTAGTTCACCTACATCCAGAGATGTTGATCATTTCCACTACCTTGGCAGCCACCTCTCCACCAAAGTCAAGGCTAAGACATCCAGAGAGTCTTTTGGATCTGGACCAGACTTGGCATGCTCTCCCTTGCCTACACATGCACGCCACGCTACGATGCATTGAGCACACCTGCTCTCCCCTCCCCTCTTGGAGTCTCAGAAACAGCCCTCCCTTTGGCTGAGAGGCCAGCCAATCACAGCGGAGGAGGGCTTTTGATAGACGGATTTGCCGTCTGTTTCCAAACAGGAAGAGAAGGACAGGTAGAGAGATCTGCAGCCTTCTCTGCTAAAGGGGCTCCTAAGACCACTCTGAAACCCCCTTGCAATTGCCCAGGTTGAGAAACATTGAGTTAAACCTTTCTGCTGATGGAAAGATCAGCAGATTGAATACCGGAGGGGAGGAGTGAAGTTCCATCTGTCAGCTCCAGCTTCTCATGCAGAGTCATACGAGAAGCCTCCCACAGGATGGTGACAAATTTGAGCATCGTCCTTGCAGACAACCAATTATCTTACACCAGAAGTGACTCAGTTTCTCAAGTCCCTCCTGACACACAAAAAATGTGCAGATGTGCAGGCTAACCTCCCATTATTTATTAAATTCAGTTCACACATAGCAAAAATGTTTAGCACTTCACCTCTTGCAAACTTAGAAGATAACTGTCCCTCCCTTACATCTATTCATTTTCACTTATACCAGACTTCAGCCCTAGATCCTGTTTTGAAGTAGTATAAGCCACGCAGGAGCAGTTTGGTGTTTGATCCTCCAGGCACATTTAGAAAGGGTGCCTGAAAGATTCTAACAGTTTCTTTTGAAGCATCAAGGCTTTGTTGCTGCTGCTGCGTGCCTTCAAGTTGTTTTCTGATTTAAGGTGACCCTGAGGTGGTTGTCTTGATAAGGTTTGTTCAGAAGGAGGGTTGCCTTTGCCTTCATCTGAGGCCAAGAGGGTGTGACTGCTACTTGTTCTCATATCTCAGAGTCGGATTCATGTGTTGCTCCAAGTGTTGCTGGATTCCAGCTCCCAGCATTCCTCACCATTGACACTGATGGGATTGCAGTCCAACAATATTGGGGGGGGGGGGGTTTACTTAATTCACAATTCTGCCTTATCAGATCTACCTTTCCAACACAATGCAGACTTGTAGAAAGCTAAAACTGGTTTGTACTACATTGATGTGCAAAATTTGTATTACGAGGGTTGAATGAAAAGTAATGCCTTCACCTTTGTAACACCTCAACAGATGGCAGTACTGGCATGTACCAGGTACTGGCTTGTTCAGTGGCTTTGAGCCCATCTTTCAATCTCTTTTCCTGTCCACCAACATTCCCTTTTCCGTTCCTAAGTTCGGAGTAGAGCAACTGCTTTGGGAGACAGTAGTCGGGCATCCGGACAACGTGGCCGGCCCAGCGGAGTTGATGGCAGAGGACCATCGCTTCAATGCTGGTGGTCTTTGCTCCTTCCAACACGCTGACATTTGTCCGCCTGTTTTCCCAAGAAATTTGCAGGATTTTCCGGAGGCAGCGCTGATGGAATCGTTCCAGGAGTTGCATGTGGCAACTCCTCTATAGTTCCATTTTAGTGGGAGCCTTAGCATTCATTGCTCCTTAAAGGAAGGGAGAAGAAAAAGCTTCTTGGAAATGTAAAGGATGCTCTTCTAAGAAATGTGCAATTCTATCATAGTTTGATTATTATTATTATTATCAGACAGGCGCCCTCCCTTATGTCCTTCCGTAAGAGCCTGAAGACATGGCTATTCGAGAAGGCATTTAACTGAGTGCTACAGTAACTGGAATGACAACTGGAACGGAATATGGACTACGAGATTGGTTATGATTCTATGATAAGACGGAGCGGATTATTTTAGTGTAACTAGATGATTGTGTATTAGTGATATGTTGGTTTTTGCCGTTGTAGCTTATTGCAAATTGTTTTTTATATGTTGTACACCGCCGCGAGTCGCCCTAGGGCTGAGAGCGGCGGTTAACAAATGCAGCAAATAAATATATAAATAATTATTATTATTAACTTTATTTGTACCCCGCTAGCATCTCCCAAAGGACTCGATGCGGCTTACAAAGGCCAAGGCCACAATACAACAACAATATAACAATTACATATAAACCAAAAGCAAATCAAAAACATTAAAGCAATAACAGTAAACAGTAAAAACAGCACACCGTGACACAATAAAACTAGGCCGGGCAAATGTACTGGGTACAGATTAAAAAGATTAAATACGAGGGGAATTTTTAAAGTAAGGTCCGTTGGAACATAAGTACACAACGAAAGTTTATTTCAAAAAAGGAAATTTATTTTCAGAAAGTACATACTTCACTCTATTTTTCGACATAGTTGCCAAGTTTGTTCAAACACTTCTCATACCTCTGAGCCAATTTTAAAATACCCTCTTCATAAAAACTTGCCGCCTGCTCCGATAACCAAATCGTCTGTAATCAAAGAAGGGCGACCGGAGTGGTCCTCATCATGGACGTTGTCACGACCATCTTTGAATTGTCGTACCCACTTACGCACTTTGCTTTCACTCATAACAGTATCACCGTACACTTCACAAATCTGTCGATGAATTTCTGCAGCAGGCAGGTTCCTTGCTGACAAAAACCGTATCACTGATCGAACCAAACATGCAGAGGGTGAGTGGATAGTCCTAAACATTTTTAAAGCACAGAACAGAACCGTACAGGTTAGCTACAGAGCGGAAACTGAGCACAGTTGTTCCTGAGGCATGCCGGTACACGACGCACGCGCTCGTTGCGGTATGCGCAAACTACTAGTGTCTACAACAAAACGGGCCTTACTTAAAAAAATACCCCTTGTATATGGCAATCTTACAAGCTTTTCTATTTCCAGCTGCATGTATGTGCATTTATATATGTATGTGTGTATATATACATATACATATATATTTTAAAGGACGATAAACTTCTGTTGGCCATCTAACAAGACGAATTTGTGATACAAATTGTACGAGGGTTGAATGAAAAGTAATGCCTCCAGCTTCGTAACTCCTCAACAGATGGCAGTACTGGTATGTGGCAGGTACTGGCTTGTTCAGTAGACTCTCCTCTACAGTTCCATTTTGGCGGGAAGCCTTAGCATTGAATGGTTGTGTTGTTAAAGTGTGAAGTATGGAACCCTGCGGAGACAGCCGGTCAATGTGACTTAAGCAATGTGCAGTCATTGAATTCTTGACAGCAGAATGTGTCACCCCAAAGGAGATTCATCAGCTGTTTATGGGGATTGTGTTGATGTGAGTGCTGTGTATCATTGGGCAAGTAAGTTTAAAGATGTTGAGGTGGGAACATCTGACTTGCATGACAAACAAAGAGTTGGACGTCCTGTGACAGCAACCACCGAGTTTCACAAGCAAAAGGTTGACAGGTTGATTCAGGACAATCGTCGTATCACTCAGAGAGAAATTTCAAGCATAATCTGCATTTCACAAGAATGTGTGGGTCACATTATTGCTTTTTCTTAGCTATCAGAAGATCTGTGCATGATGGGTTGCGGAAACAGAGTGTCGACTTCTTCCGTCGTGGTTTCAGAAAACTTGTTCATCGTTGGCAGAAATTTATCCAATTGTCTGGTGATTATGTGGAAAAGTGAATAGTGGTAGTTAAAGAGCATGTTGTAATGATTATTTCTGCATTTGATTTATTAAAATATTCCCATCCGATGTATTGCTGAAGGCCTTCATGGCCGGAATCACTGGGTTGTTGTAGGTTTTTTTCGGGCTATGTGGCCATGTTCTAGAGGCATTCTCTCCTGACGTTTCGCCTGCACCTATGGCAAGCATCCTCACTCACAGACCTCACTACCTCTGAGGATGCTTGCCATAGATGCAGGCGAAATGTCAGGAGAGAATGCCTCTAGAACATGGCCATATAGCCTGAAAAAACCTACAACATTCCCATCCAAACCCAAGTAATGAAGGTGGAGGCATTACTTTTCATTCAACCCTCATATTTGAAAAATGTAACTGTTTCCTTGTTGCTTTTCAAGCTTAGGAAGCTTGATTTAAGTGTCAATGGTAATTACAAAGGGGTTTTTTTGTGCAAAATCCAGTTTGCATGCTACACTGTCCTAAGAGTAAATATTTTGAAGGGCTGTTGATACGTTGCTGCTGTGAGACATAAGATAGAAATTTCTGATTATCTTCCTAGTGTACTGTTTCCATTAAACAAACAGCAAATTTATCCTGAAAGCAAGAAGTATTCACTTGTTAGAATTCAAGATAGCTAGGCAAGGAAATGTATCATGGATGGAAAACCATGGTAAATTTCTCTAATGGTTTCTGAGATTTTTTATGACACACAAATCTAGAGGATTTTTATATAAAATGAAAATGGAGACTTATAGCAAGTGGAGAAATTTTTTACTGTATTCTCAGAACTGCAAGTATGTGTGGGTGGCTTCCACACATACGCAAAGTAAGCATTTGCAGTATAGTTGATTTTGCCCAGGGGCGCTCTTGAGGTGCTTTTGGGAAAAAATAGACCTTGACATATGCGAGTTGTAGTTACTGGGATGTATAGTTCACCTACAATCAAAGAGCATTCTGAACTCCACCAATGATGGAAATGAACCAAATATGGCACACAGAACTCCCACGACGAACAGAAAATATATATCAGTGATTGGTTGGGGGGGGAGGGTAAAATACTATTTGCTTACCATTGAAAATTACCTAGGGCCACCTCTGGTGGCTTCACATTATGAAATTCAGCCTAGCCTTTCTTCCCACCCAGGTTGTGACGTCTCTTCCTCTAAACATCACCATGAAGAAGACATTCAAAACTTCTAGTACATATTACCTTTAATTTAACATTTCATTGAAATCATATGGCAACATAATCACCTCTCAACAAAGGTTTGCTCCAGGCACTGTCAGGCCATTATATGCTAATCAAGGTGGTCAGTTGAAACATTCATTTAAGATTTTCTGGGGAGGCCCTGCTCTCGGCCCCACCTCTATCACAAGTGAGATTGGTGGGGACAAGGAGCAGGGCCTTCTCGGTGGTGGCCCCTCGCCTGTAGAATTCACTTCCCGGGGAAATTAGGTCATCGACATCCCTCCTCTCTTTTAGAAGGAAACTAAAAACATGTATATGGGCCCAGGCCTTTGGGTAATCTGGCAGATAGACAAAGGACAATGATGACTAGAATTGATAGGATTAGACAATGTGGAATGAATTTATGGACTCTGAGCTGGTGAACGTTGAGCATTACACTGGTTTTATGGATTGTGATGTATAATTGATTGTTTTAATTGTTTTATAATTGCTGTTGATATAAGTTTTTATCTTATTGTTTGTGTTGGCATGGAATTGTGCCTTTTGTAAGCCACCCTGAGTCCCCCCCTCGGTGGTTGAGAAGGGTGGGGTAGAAATGCGTGAAATAAATAAATAATAAATAAATAAATTCACCCCTAGCTCCAGCAGACAAGAGTCCTTTGTCCCACCCTGGTCATTCCATAGATATATAAACCCTTTTTCCTAGTTCCAACAGACCTCACTACCTCTGAGGATGCTTGCCATAGATGCAGGTGAAATGTCAGGAGAGAATGCCTCTAGACCATGGCCATATAGCCCAAAAAAACCTACAACAACCCAGTGATTCCGGCCATGAAAGCCTTCGACAATGCATATGGTAACAAATTACTGTGGTTGGCGAACACCGCAGTTTGCCAACCACAGTTAGTTTGCTTCATCTAAATTTACTTATGTGTCTAAATTGCATTGTGTACATTCCAATAGATGGAGCAGTTAATGTAAAACAACAGCTTCTGTATGTGATTTTGCACCCAGAACAAAGTGGAGAGTTACCTCTTAGTCCGAGGATGATAGCCCTCCAAGTGTAGTGTCTTGGCAGTGTATACGTAGGCGGCTGTGGAGGCCTATTCTTGATCCGCACGTTCTTCCGCAGTGAGGACATTAATTTCCAGGTGGAAGGCGGTCCCGGTTCAGGGTTGGCTTGGCATGCCTTCTTCTTGGTACGTTTTCCCCTTTCGCCTTCCATTCATGCCTCTTTGAATTCCACAGCACTGCTGGTCACAGCTAACCTCCAGTTAGAGCACTCAAAGTCAGCACTTCCTGTTTCTCAGTGTTTATACTGTACCACAGTTTTTGAGGATGGCTTTAAGCCTATCTATCTATCTATCTTGTTGTTGTTGTTCATTCGTTCAGTTGTCTCCGACTCTTCGTGACCTCATGGACCAGCCCACGCCAGAGCTCCCTGTCGGCCGTCACCACCCCCAGCTCCTGCAAGGTCAGTCCAGTCACTTCAAGGATGCCATCCATCCATCTTGCCCTTGGTCGGCCCCTCTTCCTTTTGCCTTCCACTTTCCCCAGCATAATTGGGGAAAGTGGAATGCAAAAGGAAGAGGGGCCCACCAACATTACGTTTCCCATTCTTGAGTTGAGAGTATAGTGACTGCTTTGGGAGATGATGATCAGGCATTCGGACAATGTGGCCAATTCCGATTGATGGCGTAAGAGCATTGCTTCAGTGGTGGTGGTCTTTGCTTCTTCCAGCACGCTAACATTTGTCTGCCTGTCTTCCCTAGAAATTTGCAGGATTTTTCAGAGGCAGTGCTGATGGAATCGTTCCAAAAGTTGAGTGTGAATTCTGTAGACAGTTCCCTCTATAGCAGGGTTGGGAGGACAATAGCTTTATAAACAAGGACGTTGGTCTTAGGACAGTGTAGCATGCAAACTGGATTTTTCAAAAAAACAAAACTTTGTAATTACTGTTGACACTTAAATTAAGCTTCCTAAGCTTGAAAAGCAACAAGGAAACAGTTACATTTTTGAAATGTGAGGATTGAATGAAAAGTAATGCCTCCACCTTCATTACTTGGGTTTGGATGGGAATGTTGTAGGTATTTTCGGGCTATATGGCCATGTTCTAGAGGCATTCTCTCCTGACGTTTCGCCTACATCTATGGCAAGCATCGTCAGAGGCAATGAGGATGCTTCCATAGATGCAGGCGAAACGTCAGGAGAGACTGCTTCTAGAACATGGCCAAATAGCCCGAAAAAACCTACAACAATCCAGTGATTCCTGCCATGAAAGCCTTCGACAATACTTTGCTTCATTCGGAAGAATGCTGCACTTGCAGAGCTCGGGCGGTGTTGTATTATGCATATTTCCTATGTTTTGTGTATATCGTTTTATATGTTTTGATGTTTTATATTTTATTGTTATGTTGTTTATTTGATTGCAATTTGTATTGTTATATTGTAATTTTTATTTGGGCTTGGCCCCATGTAAGCCTATCCGAGTCCCCTTTGGGGAGATGGTGGCGGGTTACAAATTAAGTTTATTATTATTCGTATTATTATTAGTATTATTATTATTATTTCAGTGTCAATGTTGACTTTTGTGGAGAGGTGGCTGCCAAGGGAGTGGAAATGGTTCACATTTTCTAACATTCTCCCCTATGAACCATCAAGGTTGTTAAGATCTTCTGGAGAGGCCCTGCTCTCAGTCCTACCACCTTTGCAATTGCGTCTGGTGGGGACGAGGGACAGGGCCTTCTCGGTGGTGGCCCCTCGGCTCTGGAACTCTCTCCCGTTGGAGATTAGATCTGCCTCTTCCCTCCTGACTTTCAGAAAGCTGGTAAAAACCTGGCTTTGGAATATAGCATTTGCAGAATGATGATCGAGTCAATAACAGCTGACCACACCAGCGGATGGTGATGAATTTGTGATTTTATTCCGACGACCTGGCTTTTGTAATTGTATGATATTGTATGATCTGTATTTTAATGTATTTTGTATTAATGTATTATGATGCTATTATTTTTACTATATTTGTGTTGAATATTCTACTCATAGCCGGCCTGAGTCCCTCTTCGGAGGTCAAGAAGACTGGGTTATAAAAGCTCTAAATAAATAAATAAATAATGCTGTATTTCTGACATTGCCGAGGGATTGGCTGGTGACTGCTGGAAGGTCACTTTGGTTTTTCAATGTTCAATGACAGGCCGAGCTTCTTGTATGCTTCTGCAAAAATGTTTAGAGTGGCTTGTAAGTCTTCTTCTGAATGTGCACAAACGACATTGTCATCAGCATATTGGAGTTCTATAACAGATGTTGTTGTGACCTTGGTTTTGTCTTTCAGTCTGCTGAGGTTAAAGAGTCTGTCATCTGTCCGATAGATGTTCAATGAAACGCTGAGCTTCTCGTATGCTTCTGCAAAGGTGTGTAGAGTGGCTTGTAAGTCTTCTTCTGAATGTGCACAAACAACATTGTCATCAGCATATTGGAGTTCTATAACAGATGTTGTTGTGACCTTGGTTTTGGCTTTCAGTCTGCTGAGGTTAAAGAGTTTGTCATCTGTCCGATAGATGTTCAATGAAAGGCTGAGCTTCTCGTATGCTTCTGCAAAGGTGTTTAGAGTGGCTTGTAAGTCTTCTTCTGAATGTGCACAAACGACATTGTCATCAGCATATTGGAGTTCTATAACATGTTGTTGTGACCTTGGTTTTGGCTTTCAGTCTGCTGAGGTTAAAGAGCTTATCATCTGTCCGATAGATGTTCAGTGAAAGGCTGAGCTTCTCGTATTCTTCTGCAAAGGTGTTTAGAGCGGCTTTTTGGTCTTCTTCTGAATGTGCACAGATTACTGTGGCATGGCAACAAATTACTGTGGTTTACCTTAACTGTGGTTGGCGAACACCGCAGTTTGCCAACCACAGTTAGTTTGTTTCAGCTCAATTTAGTTGTTTCTCTAAATCACATTGTGTCCATTCCAATAGATGGGGCAATTAATGTGAAACCATATTTTCTGTATGTGTTTTTGGAGCCAGAACAAAGTGGAAAGTAACTGGATATGTTTACCTTCTACTGCTAGTGACATTTCCCTAAAATGTGAGAGAATAGTAATAGAACATTTTAAATTACTTTTCTCCTTATTTATTTTTCTCCTCCCTGGGCCAAGGTTTCCCACATTCTGGAAATGCATGATGCGATTTCTTGACTATGATGCTTGTCTAGTTATCGTTTGGTATGAAATAGTGTTTCTCTACTTCCTAGGGACATCAACAGTGCTGCGGTTTAAAAGAGGAAACTGGCCAAAAAGATTAATAGGATCCCTAGCTGATACTGCTAGAACTAGACCTTTGTTACACATCTTAACGCATCAAAAAGAACTAGAAATACGTTTTCCTTAAGTTTTGAGCCCCCAATTAAGTCAATTTGCAAAAGGTATCAACAGAAGTGTGTGGTTCCTTTATCTGACACTTCGGATTTCTTTTCTTAACCAGTGCAAAAGCCATCTAGTCCAGGCAGGAAGATATAATTAGTTGGGAGAAAGGATGGGAGGACCTGCCGTAAGCTTGACTTACTGTTGCTATTATTATTAGTAGTATTAGTATTATTATATGGGGCAGAAAGGATTGGAGAACCTGCCATAAGCTTGATTTGTTGTTGTTGTTATTAGGATCAGAAAGAATGGGAGAACCTGCCATAAGCTTGACTTATTATTATTATTATTATTATTATTATTATTATTATTCGTTTTTGTTGTTGTTTTATATGGAGCAGAAAGGATGGGAGAATCTGCCATAAGCATGACTTATTAATTAGTATTAGTATTAGTATTCCCGTCCAACTGTTTGAGTTTAATAATAATAATATATAATAATATAATAGTATTGTCGAAGGCTTTCATGGCCGGAATCACTGGGTTGTTGTAGGTTTTTCCGGGCTATATGGCCATGTTCTGGAGGCAATTTTTATTATATATTCCACTAAAATGTTTATCTCACCTGAGTTTTTAATCTGTTTCTACCCAATTTTCTTTTATCCATTACATGTAGCTCGCCCATGTTACCGTGATTGTGTTTATTGTGTTTATTGTAATTTTATATTGCTATGTTGTCTTTTGTTTTATGTAATTGCGTTATTATTGTTTATTATTTGCATTTACAGTTTTGTTTTATTTCATGTAATTGTTGTTTTGGGCTTGGCCTTATGTAAGCCGCACAGAGTCCCCATCGGGGAGATGGAGCGGGGTACAAATAAAGTTTATTATTATTATTATTATTATTATTATTATTCCTGCCTGAAGAAAGAGGAAAGACTAGATGGCCTTTGGGGTTCCCTTCCAACTGTCTGAGTCCAATAATAATAATAATAATAATAATAATAATAATAATAATATTTATTTATTTATTTCAAAGTTTTATATACCGAGCTTCTCACCTCATAAGAGGGACTCACCCCGGTTTCCAACCATAAAACACATACAATCGGTAAAATATCAAAGTACACATTACAATAAAACATTTAAAAAGTACATATATTTAAAACTACAGTGGTCAGTCGTCATACTAAAATCGAATAACGAATATACACCGTCTTCCATCCAGATCGTTGTCTCATTCTTCGAAAGCCTGTCTCCATAACCACGACTTCACCTGTTTCCTGAATATCAGGATTGTTGGGGCGGTTCTGACCTCTGGCAGGAGAGAGTTCCAGAGTTGTGGGGCCACCACCGAGAAGGCCCTGTCCCTTGTCCCCACCAGCCGCGCTTGTGAGGCTGGTGGGACCGAGAGCAGGGCCCCTCCAGACGATCTTAGTAATCTTGATGGTTCGTAGGGGAGAATACGTTCGGAGAGGTAAACCAGGCCGGAGTTGTTTAGGGCTTTATAGGTTAACACCAGCACTTTGAATAATAATAATGTGCAATAATAGAATAGTAATTCTATCTTCCTGCCTGGCAGAAAGAAGGGGGCTTCCTTCCAACCGTCTGAGTCTTACAATAATAATAATAATAATAATAATAATAATAATAATAATAATAATAATATCATCCTGCCTGGCAGAAAGTAGATGGCTTTTGGGGTTCCCTTCCAACTGTCTGAATCCAATAATAATAATAATAATAATAATAATAATAATAATAATAATAATGTGCAATAATAATGTACAATAATAAAATAGTAATTCTATCTTCCTGCCTGGCAGAAAGAAGGGGGCTGGACTAGATGGCATTTGGGGTTTCCTTCCAACTGTCTTGAGTCCAACAACAACAACAACAACAATAATAATATACAATAATAGAATAGTAATTCTATCTTCCTGTCTTGCAGACAGAAGGGGGCTGGACTAGATGGCCTTTGGGGTTCCCTTCCAACTGTCTGAGTCTAATAATAATAATAATAATAATAATAATAATAATGTACAATAATAGAATAGTAATTCTATCTTCCTGTCTTGCAGAAAGAAGGGGGCTGGACTAGATGGCATTTGGGGTTTCCATCCAACTGCCTGAGTCTTACAATAGTAATAATAATAATAATAATAATAATAGTGTAATAATAAAATAGTAAATTATCTTCCTGCCTGGCAGAAAGAAAGGGGGCTGGACTAGATGGCCTTTGGGATTCCCTTCCAACTGTCTGAGTCTTACAACAACAACAACAATAATGTGTAATAATAAAATAGTAATCACTATTTGTTTTTAACCACCAAAATATTAAATAGCATGTGGCAATACTTTTTTTCAGAAATATTTGTTTTGCTTTTTAAGGAGCCTAATTTCTCCTCTTCTCCTTCCACCAGTATCCTATGCAGTTTAAAGTTGGTGGGATTATAATCCTACTTGGATTTTATAGGATTTTTAAAATCATCCTTCTATCCAGTGAGGCTAATGAAAGCAAAGCCTGATAGAAATACGGGGCTGACAAAGGTATAGTCTCCATCCCCAGCCCCACTATGAGCAATAAAAACATATAAATGGAAGCTGTAAAACAGTGTTAAGGAGAAAAATAATGTGTCTCCAGTTGCTATAGAAACTATCCAGACATACATTCAAAGGAAAAATTCCAGCTGGAGGTAGCGGTTGTTTTCTGACAATATTGTAAATCAGATGTTAGTTTGTCTCCTTTTTTCCAATTATGAAATCTTGAATAGGTTAATATATGGAACGTGCTTCTATTTGGCATCTAGTTGAATATTGTGTCCTCAGTATGGAATAATAGAATAACTAAAAATAGCTGAGAAAAGTCATGAGAAGTTACAATAATAAAACAGAGTGAATGGCATTATGTTCACGTGCGGGAGACCTAAAGAGATCATTGCAGGAATTTGTGTGTGTGTGTGTGTGTCAGGAGTGATTTGAGAAACTACAAGAATCACCCCAAAGGAGATTCATCAGAGAATGCAAGCTGTTTATGGTGATTGTGTTGATGTGAGTACTGTGCGTCGTTGGGCGAGAAAGTTTAAAGATGTTGAGGTCGAAACATCTGACTTGTGTGACAAACAAAGAGTTGGACGTCCTGTGACAGCAACCACCGAGTTTCACAAGCAAAAGGTTGACAGATTGATTAGGGACAATCGTCGTATCACTCAGAAATTTCAAGCATAATCTGCATTTCACAAGAACGTGTGGGTCACATTATTGCTTTGCTTGGCTATCGGAAGATCTATGCACGATGGGTACCCAGGATGACAGAACTGTGAGACGCTGGTTGTGGAAACAGAGTGTTGACTTCTTCTTCTCTGACGGCTTCAGAAAACTTGTTCATAGTTGGCAGAAATATATCCAAATGTCTGGTGATTGTGTGTGGGTCACATTATTGCTTGGCTATCGGAAGATCTGTGCACGATGGGTACCCAGGATGAGAGAACTGTGAGACTCTGGTTGCGGAAACAGAGTGTCAACTTCTTCTTCCGTGACGGCTTCAGAAAACTTGTTCATCGTTGGCAGAAATGTATCCAAATGTCTGGTGATTATATGTGGGTCACATTATTGCTTGGCTATCAGAAGATCTGTGCACGATGAGTACCCAGGATGAGAGAACTGTGAGACTCTGGTTGTGGAAACAGAGTGCTGACTTCTTTTGTTATGGCTTCAGAAAACTTGTTTATCGTTGGCAGAAATGTATCCAAATGTCTGGTGATTATGTGTGGGTCACATTATTGCTTGGCTATCGGGTCACATTATTGCTTGGCTATCGGAAGATCTGTGCACAATGCGTACCCAGGAGACTCTGGTTGCAGAGACAGAGTGTCGACTTCTTCTTCCGTGACAGCTTCAGAAAACTTGTTCATCGTTGGCAGAAATGTATCCAAATGTCTGTGATTATGTGTGGGTCCCATTATTGCTCGGCTATCGGAAGATCTGTGCACGATGGGTACCCAGGATGAGAGAACTGTGAGACGCTGGTTGTGGAAACAGAGTGTTGACTTCTTCCGTTACGGCTTCATAAAACTTGTTCATCGTTGGCAGAAATGTATCCAAATGTCTGGTGATTATGTGTGGGTCCCATTATTGCTCGGCTATCGGAAGATCTGTGCACGATGGGTACCCAGGATGAGAGAACTGTGAGACTCTGGTTGCGGAAACAGAGCGTCGACTTCTTCTTCCGTGACGGCTTCAGAAAACTTGTTCATCGTTGGCAGAAATGTATCCAATTGTCTGGTGATTTTGTGGGAAAGGGAATAGTGGTAGTTAAAGAGCACATTCTAAGGATTATGTCTGCATTTGATTTATTAAAATATTCCCATCCAAACCCGAGTAACGAAGGTGGAGGCCTTACTTTGCATTCGTAAATTTAACAGAATTTATCCCAAGTTTTATGTACGGTATATTGTAAATCTTCCTCTCTTCTCTGCAAATGTTTATAGCAAAGTGATTGAATACTTATAGGAAAGTGGGATAAAACTGAGTGTCTGAGCTTGAATTACATTGCTTTCGAATTTGAGACAAAATTTAAACTTCTTGAGTAAGGTGTATAAGGGTGCTTCTTCCCTGTATAGCAGCGTGTGTTTGAGTTTTTCCCCAGCAGATTAACAGATATAGTTTGCACAAAGATATGCTGTAAGTATTTTGAACAGATTGACATTTGCTCTCTTGAACTGGAACCAGATTCATTTATCCTTGTCTAACATAATGTGCTCAATCCAGTACTAGAATACCAGTAATTATCTTATACGTGTAACATTCATACTTGTCTCTTTCAATCCTTCAGACAAATTCTTCTTTTGCCGGGGTGGGGTGGGGGGCTTTTTCATATAATAAGGTACATTTCTATTGAGTTACTTTTCCAGGCTGTATGGCTGTGTTCCAGCAGCATTCTCTCCTGATGTTTTGCCCACATCAATGGTAGGCATCCTCAGAGGTTGTGAGGTATATTGGAAACTAAGCAAGGGAGGTTTATATATCTATGGCAGTGTTTCTCAACCTGGGAGTCGGGACCCCTGAGGTGGTCACGAGGAGGTGTCAGAGGGGTCACCAAAAACCATCAGAAAACACAGTGTTTTCTGTTGGTCATTGGGGTTCTGTGTGAGAAGTTTGTCCTAATTCTCTTGTTTGTTGGGTACAAAATGCTCCTTTATTGTAGGTGAACTATAATCCCAGCAACTACAACTCCCTAATGTCAAGGTCTATTTCCCCTAAACTCCACCAATGTTCATATTTGGGCATATTGAGTATTTATGTCAAGTTTGGTCCATATCCATCATTGTTTGAGTCCACAGTGCACTCTGGATGTAGGTGGACTACAACTCCAAACTCAAGGTCAATGCCCACCAAACCCCTCCAGTATTTTCTGTTGGTCATGGGAGTTCTGTATACCAAGTTTGGTTCAATTCCATCATTGGTGGAGTTCAGAATACTCTTTGATTTTAGGTGAACTATAAATCCCTGCAACTACAACTCCCAAATGACAATATCAATCACCCGCAACCCCACCAGTATTCAAATGTGGGTGTATTGGGTATTTGTGCCAAACTTGGTCCAGTGAATGAAAATACATCCTGCATATCAGATATTTACATTACGATTCAGAACAATGGTAAAATTACAGTTATGAAATAGCAACGAAAATAATGTTATGGTTGGGGGTCACCACAACATGTCGAACTGTATTAAGGGGTCACTGCATTAAGAAGGTTGAGAAACACTGATCTATGGAATAATGTCCATGGTGGGAAAAGGAACTCTTGTCTGTTGGAGACAAGTGTGAATGTTGCAGTTGCCCAGCTTGATTAGCACTGAATGGCCTTGCAGCTTCAACATCTGGCTGGTTGCAGCCTGGGGGAATCCTTTGTTTAGAGGTGTTAGCTAGTCCTGATTTATTCTTGTCTGGAATACCTCTATTTTTGAGCGTTGCTCTCTTGATTTACTGTCCTGGTTTTAGAGTTCTTTTAATACAGGTAGCCAGATTTTGTTCATTTTCATTGTTTCCTCTTTTCTGTTGAAATTGTCCACATGCTTGTGGATTTCTGTGGCTTCTCCGTGTAGTCTGACATTGTGGCTGTTGGAGTGATCCAATACATTACTATTATTTCATCATTATAAAACTGCACAAAAATATGATCCAATCTCTTTTAATTCAAATATAAATAGCACTGGTATGAATGTTTACAGTAAAAGTGAAAGATAGCAAGTATGCTATTAATAAATTGTCACAAGGAGTAGATGGTATATATAGTGTGGGAAACCTTTTTTCAAGATTGAGGACTACATTCCCTTGGGAAATTTCTCAATGCGGACATAGGGAAGTTTACAAGCCAAGGCCTAGCAGTAAGCGACTTCCGTTCTTAAATTCCTCACTACATCTTTTCTGACTTAAAAAAGGATCAAATTCACATCATTAAGATTTCTTTAAATGCCTGATTAGTGCATGAGAATATGCATATCTCATCACACAGGAGTTCATGTGAACAGTGGTTAGGTAGACCATGGGGAGTTTTATACATTGGATTGATGTTCTAGCTTTCTTATAAAATCGTGCTTGAAAGACCTGGAGATTGGGAAATAGCTTCCCCCGTACTTTGTGTAGATTGTAATATTTATTTATTCGTTCACGACATTTATATGCCGCCCTTCTCATCCCGAAGGGGACTCAGAGCAGCTTACAAGTAAAAAGGAAATACAATATATTATATTATTACCATAGCACAATATTAATGTTACATATTACATTGTACTATAACATTATATTGTAACATTATTAGTAATATTACATTTAATATAAAATAGAATAATAGAATCAAAGAGGGTCATCCAGTCCAACCCCTGCCAAGAAGCAGGAATATTGCATTCAAATCACTCCTGACAGATGGCCATCCAGCCTCTGTTTAAAAGCTTCCAAAGAAGGAACCTCCACCACACTCTGGGGCAGAGAGTTCCACTGCTGAACGACTCTCACAGTCAGGAAGTTCTTCCTCATGTTCAGATGGAATCTCCTTTCTTGTAGTTTGAAGCCATTGTTCCATTGCGTCCTAGTCTCCAGGGAAGCAGAAAACAAGCTTGCTCCCTCCTCCCTGTGGCTTCCTCTCACATATTTATACATGGCTATCATATCTCCTCTCAGCCTTCTCTTCTTCAGGCTAAACATGCCCAGCTCCTTAAGCTGCTCCTCATAGGGCTTGTTCTCCAGACCCTTGATCATTTTAGTCACCCTCCTCTGGACACAATCCAGCTTGTCAATATCTCTCTTGAATTGTGGTGCCCAGAATTGGACACAATATTCCAGGTGTGGTCTAACCAAAGCGGAATAGAGGGGTAGCATGACTTCCATAGATCTAGACACTATGCTCCTCTTGATGCAGGCCAAAATCCCATTGGCTTTTTTTTTGCCGCCACATCACATTGTTGGCTCATGTTTAACTTGTTGTCCACGAGGACTCCAAGATCTTTTTCATATCGTAATATCATATTATTATTAGTTATTGTTGTTGTTATTATTATTATTACTCAGAGCCACAATTCAACATAAAGGGAGAGGGGGCAATCCCTGCAAATCTCAATACCCCAAAATGTGCTCCATAAGGCTTCTGTGTCACATTGCCCAAGGCAGATATAAAATAAGTTATCGATAGCCACCATCTTGTGTGGCATTCAAAACAGATTTGTCAAATGCATGGAAGGGGCAGCTATCAGTGGCTACTCATCATATTGGATAATATTGCTGAACGGGTCTCTATATACTTGTGTCATCTGTTGTGAGCTTGCCTTGGATATCTGACTGACATATTGGAGTCTTAATCCTTTGGTTGAATGTAGTACACAGTAATTCTTAAGGAGATTCTTTGGCATTTACTGAGACCACAGTTAAAGACAAGGTAGTGTTCAAAGGTTGCATGTAATGGCAACATCCGCAGAGTGTAGTTCTAACAATGTTGACAGAATACAAAAATAGTCCCCATTTCTCATTCAGTGGTTGGACAATCTTGCTACCTTAGCCACACACATGTATTTTATAGATGCCAACTTCCAGAAAAAAATATTTTTGGAAAGTTGGTCAACTTAAAGTATTGCTTGTCCTTGTTCATAGCCTATTTACTTCCACAACTGTTCTGTATTTTGTATTATATTGTTTCTTTTGATTCTTGGACTCTTCTAGCTGGGATAACCAGCCTGGAACTTTGTATAGGGAAAGAAAACTAGAAAGTCAGGACTTGAAATAAAAACCAAAAAGAACCACTCTGAGTCCCTTCAGGGAGAGTGGTCTATAAATAAAGTATTATTATTATTATTATTATTATTATTATTATTATTATAGGTGTTAACCTATAAAGCCCTAAACGACTCCGGCCCAGTTTACCTGTCCGAACGTATTCTCCCCTATGAACCATCTAGGTTGTTAAAATTGTCTGGAGGGGCCCTGCTCTCGGACCCACCGGCCTCTCAGGTGTGTTGGTGGGGACGAGGGACAGGGCCTTCTCGGTGGTGGCCCCTCGACTCTGGAACTCTCTCCCACTGGAGATCAGAACTGCCCCCTCCATTCTGTCGTTCAGAAAATGGGTGAAAACCTGGCTATGGGGTTTGGTTTTCGACGAGTGAATCAATATTTCTGTGATCAGATAGATGACGATGAATGATGGACAACGAATTCACTATGACAACTGACCATTGTTGTTATGTGATTGCATTTTGCTGTTATAACGTTTTAATTGAATATGTTATATGATGTTTTTAATTATTGTTTTGTGATTTTAGTGTTGGAAACCGGCCCGAGTCCCCTGATAGATGGGAGAAGACCGGTATACAAAATTGCTAAATAAATAAATAAATAAATATTATATTAAATCTATCTATATCCAGACTGTGTGATTAATAGCTCTTTATGGCCTCATCACACTAGAAAAAAATCTACTTAAAATCTGATTTCCTCTGTCTGCAGAATTCTCGGGTTTGTAGTTTAGGAGGGAGCCTTTAACAGCCTCACCAAACTACAAAGCCCAGAAAGGAGGCAGAAACTGGATTTTAAGTGGATGTTTTTCTCTAGTGTGATAAAGTGGTATGGCAGTGTAATTATTATCATCTGTAACCCCCTGCTTTTTAAATATGTTTTGGGCTCTTGTATGGGCCAGCAGGGAGTCCCCGGCGGCACAGCGGGTTAAACCGCTGAGCTGTTGAACTTGCTGACCGAAAGGTTGGCAGTTTGAATCCGGGGAATGTGGTGAGGTCCTGCTGTTAGCCCCAGCTTCTGCCAACCTAGCAGTTCAAAAACATGCAAATGCGAGTAGATCAGTAGGTACCGCTCTGGCAGGAAGGTACGGCGTTCCATGCAGTCATGCTGGCCACATGATCTAGGAGGTGTTTGTGGACAACACCAGCTCTTCAGCATAGAAATGGAGATGAGCACCACCTCCAGAGTTGGATACAACTAGACTTAATGTCAAGGAGAAACCTTTACCTTACCTTATGGGGCAGCAGCGCCCCCGATATCACACCTGCCTCGAGCCTCACAAATCCTTTAGATTGCCCTGCAAAGCAGACCTGCTGGAGAGCAGCATTAAACACACGCTTCCCCTAGAATTAAGACTCACATTGTCTACCTTTAATACTTACTAACCATCCCCTGCCACGCGTTGCTGTGGCCCAGTCTGTGTGTATATGTGTTTTGTGTGTGTATATATGTGTGTGTATATATTTGTGCATATGTGTATATATGTGTGTTTGCGCATGCATAACTATCTATCTATCTATCTGTATAGTTTTGTGCATGCGTTCTAATGTATTTCTTAATTTTTGGCTTTTAATGTCTCTTTTGCTGTGTTTTTCAGTGTTTTTAATGAGTGATGGTCACTCATTGGCCTGATAGGTGTCTTGTCTCCAAATTTGGTGTCGATTCGTACAGTGGTTTTTGAGTTATGCTAATCCCACAAACGAACATTGCATTTTTATTTCTATAGGTTGATAAACAATGTGTACAAACATGGTTGAAATATTGCTATCAAAGATTTTCTGGACATATTTATGCAAGCATTTGCCCTCCATTAAAGCATGCTGAGAATTTCTAGGCACAACTATTTTTATCTGTTTCCCTGAATGTGAGCAATTAGTTAAATTCAACTAGTCTTTGTTTCAAGTGTAGAAAATAGATTTCCTAAAGCTTCCTCACATAAGATGCATTGTTGATAGTGCAGTATCATAATGAAAGGCATGGGGTATGAATGAGACATTAAGAGAATGTTCTGTTTCAATTTATGCACCTTTTTCTTATTTGCACATACCTTTGGTGTTTGCGTTTCTGGATTGCAAGTGGACCAATCTTAATTGATCAGTTCATAATGTTCTGTATGCTGTGATGAAACCGAGTGTGGCTCTTCTTCATGCCAGGCTTCCTGATGAAAGGCAATGCTTTTACAAGAGCCTCCTATGGCTGTGAATAATGATCAGCTAGTTCTACAGGGAGCTGTCATGCATGAAGCTTGGTGCCTGCAGAGAATTCTGGAGCATGCTGATACTGGTGAGCTCCTCCCAAGCAGGTGAAGATATGGAGACAGAAGCATTGGGTCTGCCCCGTTTGAAGAAAAACAAAACCGGGTTGTACTTTGTCACGAAGTACCTGCTGTTCGAAAGGCATATGATGGGCGGATGGTGTGGCACTGTCAAATGATTGCGGTGCGCACTTGTCTATATTGCTTCCTTAAATGAATCAAGTGTTCATTTAAAAGGACGCTTTGGTAGCAGAGAGCGTTGAAAACACATGTCTAATAGGTGCATTCATTTTAATAGGCTCATTCATTGAGCTGGCCTGATTAATTAGTGTATGCCACCATCTGGTACTTACTGAGACTATTCATTTTTAGAATGCTGAAATTGCAGGGAATGGGGCGCACCAATTAAGTCCCTTTTCACTGGATTATGTTGGTTTCAAGTCCTAGTGTAGGAGGTCTTCATTGTGATTCAGCCAGCATTCATCTGGAGGGAACCTGCCAGCCTGGCATTTAGAACAAAGAAGTAGTGCCTGAAATGCATACCGGAGAAATGACTGCCTGCGTTTCCTTATTAGACAGACTCTTAATAGCAAGCAACTGAAACATTAGGAAATCCTTGTAAACAGGTGGAAATTTCAAGCTGTGTCTGTGTCTACATGAGTTATAATGCAGATGCTGTTTTTCCTTGCACATGCCTTAGAATAATAGAGTTGTAATAAGAGACCACATGGGCCATCTAGTCCAACTCCCTGCCATACGGAAAAAGCACAATCAAAGTATCCCTGACAGATGGAATCATAGAATCCTAGAATCAAAGAGTTGGAAGAGACCTCCTGGGCCATCCAGTCCAACCCCCTGCCAAGAAGCAGGAATATTGCATTCAAATCACCCCTGACAGATGGCCACCCAGCCTCTGTTTAAAATCTTCCAAAAAAGGAGCCTCCATCACACTCCGGGGCAGAGAGTTCCACTGCTGAACGGCTCTCACAGTCAGGAAGTTCTTCCTCATGTTCAGATGAAATCTCCTCTCTTGTAGTTTGAAGCCATTGTTCCTTGTCCTAATCGTTTTGTGCTTTAGCCTTGCGGACCTTTTCCCTACAGGTGTTCGCTATTTGTTTGAATTCTTCTTTGTTGATTTCTCCCTTTTTCCACTTCTTCTACATGTCTCTTTTGTATTTTTGCACAGTTAGAAGTTCTTTGGACATCCATCCTGGCTTCTTTGCACTTGTCCTATTTTTTTCTCTTTGATAGCCCTTTTTCCACATGGCTATCATATCTCCTCTCAGCCTTCTCTTCTTCAGGCTAAACATGCATCCAGCATCTGTTTAAAAGTTTCCATCACACTCCGAGGCAGAGAATTCCACTGCTGAACAACTTTTCTTATGGTCAGGAAGTTGTCAGAAGCTTTCATGGCTGGAATCACTGGGTTATTGTAGGATTTTTTTGGGCTATATGGTCATGTTCTAGAGCAGGGGTCTTCAAACTAAGGCCTGGGGGCCGGATAGGGCCCTCCAAGGTCATTTACCTGGCCCTCACTCAAGGTCAACCTAAGTCTGAAACGACTTGAAAGCACCCAACAACAATCCTATCTCATCAGCTAAAAGCAGACCCACACTTCCCATTGAAATACTAATAAGTTTATATTTGTTAAAATTGTTCTTCATTTTAATTATTTATTGTTTTCAAGTTTTTTTGCACTACAAATAAGATATGTGCGGTGTGTATAGGAATTCATTCATGTTTTATTCAAATTATAATCCGGCCCTCCCAACAGTTTGAGGGACCATGACCTTTAAAATAATAAAATATGTACATTTTTCAAATTATAATCCGGCCCTCCAAAGTTTGAGGGACTGTGACCTGGCCCTCTGCTTAAAAAGTTTGAGGACCCCTGTTCTAGAGGCATTCTCTCCTGATGTTTCGCCTGCATCTATGGCAAGCATCCTCAGACCTCACAACCTCTGAGGATGCTTGCCATAGATGCAGGCGAAATGTCAGGAGAGAGTGCCTCTAGAACAGGGGTCCTCAAACTTTTTAAGCAGAGGGCCAGGTCACGGTCCGTCAAACTGTTGGAGGGCCGGATTATAATTTGAAGAAAAAAAGAATGAATTCCTATGCATACTGCACATATCTTATTTGTAGTGCAAAAAACACTTAAAACAATATAATAATTAAAATGAAGAACAATTTTAACAAATATAAACTTAGTATTTCAATGGGAAGTGTGGGCCTGCTTTTGGCCGATGAGATAAGATTATTGTTGTTGTTGTTGTTGTTGTTGTTGTGTGTTTTCAGACTTGGGTTGACCCTGAGCAAGGGCCGGGTAAATGACTTGGAGGCCCATATCTGGCCCTCGGGCATTAGTTTGAGGACCCCTGGCCTTAGTTTGAGGACCCCTGGCCTAGCCCATATTTGGCTAGTTTGTTTGCAAGAAGGGGACTTTGTCAAAGGCCTTACTGAAATCAAGATATACTACATCCAAACCATTCCCTGCATCTACCAAGCTTGTAACTCTATTAAAAAAAGAGAGGTTAGATTAGTCTGGCATGACGTGTTTTGAGAAATCATGTTGACTTTTAGTAATCAGTGCTTTCAGACTTAGGTTGACCCTGAGCAAGGGCCGGGTAAATGACTTGGAGGGCCATATCTGGCCCTCGGGCCTTAGTTTGAGGACCCCTGGCCTAGCCCATATTTGGCTTGTTTGTTTGCAAGAAGGGGACTTTGTCGAAGGCCTTTCTGAAATCAAGATATACTACATCCAAAGCATTCCCTGCATCTACCAAGCTTGTAACTCTCTATATATACAAAAAGAGTAGATTAGTCTGGCATGACATGTTTTGAGAAATCCATGTTGATTTTTAGTAATCACCGTTCCTTTCTAAGTCACTGCAGACTGTCTCCTTAATAATCTGCTCCAAAATCTTTATTGGTATCGATGTCAGGCTGACTGAACAGTAATTGTTTGGGTCCTCTTTTTTCCTGACTTGAAGATAGGGACAACATTTGCCCTCCTCCAGTCTTTTGGGACTTCTCTTAATATTTTTATTACTTAAAAATATAAATATAGTTTGCTTTTCCCACAAGGTTAGCGATGGCATTGCCCCCCTTTGCCACAAAATTCTGCATTTTCCTCAAAGGAAATTAGTTCTAAAAACTACACAGATAGTTCTGCAAGATCTCTTAATCAGATGACATGATATTTCAGTTAGAAGACAGAATAACCAGCCTGTTCTTCTATCATGCCCTAATACAATGCACGATGTGTACAAAAGATAGCATTCAGGCTCATAAATGAGCGCATTTTCTAATTAAAGAGGATTCCTGAAAAGACAGCGTTTGCCTGTGTTTCCCCATTTGCTTGGTTCTTCTTTTGCTGTGTGCATTGTTATGACTGTAGCTAATTTTACCATTTTGACAGCAGGAAACAGAAACTGTTCAAAAGAGGCTTGTCAACTGTCAAGTGATTTGTTTTGCTCTTTTAGACTATTTAATTTATTTGTGTCTTGCTTGGTTTTTACGGATAGATTTTATTATGCATATAAAACTAAATGGCTACAAAATATTCTTGTCCTCACAAGTAGTTCACCTCCAAGCTGAAACTGTTCTGGCTTTCCCTCCATCGCTTGTGATTTCATTGCTTTTGACCTGCCACTTTCTACATCCGTGCATTGTGGACACCAATTAATTCAGCCAGTTTGACTTTAGTGAAAATTGTCTTCACAAGTTTTTACAGCTATTGCCTGGCTTGAAGTACATTAGGAATTATTTTTTTATTTTTTTTATTTACGTCACTTTTATCCCGACCGCATCTGCCCGAAGGCAACTCAAGGCAGCATACAAATCAGCACAATTAGATGCCTTATAAAAATACATATATCTGTTAAAAGCAACAAAAAAATCACATTACAATGCATTTAAAAACTGTAAAAGCAATAACAATAAAAATTATAAAAACTATGTCTTCTTGTTCAAATCCTCAACCGTTCCATTGTCTCAGCCGTTCCTAGTTCATATTCCAATTTGAGTTTATCTGGTTGTGTTGAACTTCCAAACGCTTGCTCAAAGAGCCAGGTTTTCACTCTTTTTCGAAACGTCAGGAGGGAGAGGGCCGATCTAATATCCCTAATTTCCTGTGCTGGTCAATGACCGAAATAAATGATTTGATTTGATGTGAATATCCCACAGCCGAGGGGCCACCACAAAGAAGGCCCTGTCTTGTGCCCACCAGACGTGCCTGTGAAGCAGGCGGGATTGAGAGCAGGGCCTCCTCAAACGATCTCAACTTCCTGGAAAGTTCATAGGGAGATATGTGTTCGGATAGATAAGCTGGGATTTTTAAGAAATTGGGATTTTGCCATATTCAGAGGGGTTGCCAAAGGCCATCAGAAAACACAGTGTTTTCTGTTGGTCATGGGGTTCTGTGTGGGAAGTTTGGCCCAATTCTCTCAGTGGTGGAGTTCAGAATTCTCTTTGAATGTCGGTAAACTATAAATCCCAGTAACTACAACTCCCAAATGTCAAGGTCTATTTCCCCCAAACTCCACCAGAGTTCACATTTGGGCATATTGAGTATCCGTGCCAAGTCTGGTTCAGATCCATCATTATTTGAGTCCACAGCATTCTCTGGATGTAGGTGAACTACAACTCCAAAACTCAAGGTCAGTGCCCACCAAACCCTTCCAGTATTTTCTGTTGAACATGGGAGTTCTGTCTGCCAAGTTTGGTTCAATTCCATCGTTGGTGGAGTTTGGAATGCTCTTTGATTGTAGGTTAACTATAAATCCCAGCAGCTACAACTCCCAAATGACAAAATCAGTTCCCCCACCCCCCACCCCACAAGTACTCAAATTTGTGCATATTGGGTATTTGTGCCAAATTTGGTCCAGTGAATGAAAATACTTCCTGCATATCAGATATTTGCAATATTTATTTATTTATTTCGAATATTTGTACCTCGCCCTTCTCAATCCCTGGAGGGGGGGGGGGGGGACTCAGAGCAGCTTCCAGCCAGCATGATTTGATGCCTACATGAGTATATAACAAAACAAAGCAATAAAAACAACGTCATTAGCGTCTCCTTATTCTCAAGCATTGTCCAGTTCCATTGTCAAATCGTTCAATTTCCTATATTAGCTACTCTGTATTTGTAAACACTTGCTCGAACAGCCATGTTTTAACTTGCCTACGAAACGTTAAGAGGGAGGGAGCAGATCTAATCTCCCTAGGGAGGGTGTTCCATAGCCGAGGGGTCACCACTGAGAAGGCCCTGTTTCTCGTCCCCGCCAAATGTACTTGTGACAAAGGCAGGACCGAGAGCAGGGCCTCCCCAGATGATCTTAGAGTCTTCGATGGTTCGTAAGGGGAGACACGTTCAGACAAGTAAGTTGGGCCAGAACCATGTAGGGCTTTGTAGGCCAAAGCCAGCACTTTGAATTGGGCCTGGTAGCAAACCGGCAGCCAGTGGAGCTGGCGCAACAAGGGGTTTGTATGCTCCCTGAGCGCTGCTCCTGTTAGCAATCTGGCTGCTGTTTGTTGGACTAGTTGAAGCTTCCGGACCATCTTCAAAGTCAACCCTACATAGAGAGCGTTGCAGTAGTCTATACAGGATATGGTGGACATGCGAGATAGCCACTGCTTTTTGGAAACAAATCCACGAGATATATCATCTGCAGATTCTTAGCAAAGAAAACATTTTGATTCAGATGCAAATTAATATTTTGCAAGGATTAAATATGTAAAAGGAAGTGGATAGCGAGGTTGATATTTCACTCACTCTCTTCACTCTTATCTTAAATATTTCAGGAAATTGTTTAAGTACTACAGCTCTTGAAACAGAATATAGGCAATTGCGGCCTACTGAACCACCGTATTTTGTAATATATGAAGTCATGTTATGCAATCCTTTCGCTCTTAGAACAGCAGAAGGGAACATTCACATTCCCAAGCCCATATAAATAATGTCTTAGCACTGTGTTGGAGAGAATATTGTGAAATGCTGCGCTATGAAAACAGCGAGATAGGCTTTTGTAAGCGTAATCGAAATTCTTTCCATTATGCGGTAGCTCCATCTGGTGTTTGATAGGAATATCTGTCTGTCTTTGGTAATAAGCAGTATCACTTGTCATAAAGCAATTTCGCATTCATGCAGATTGACAGATAGACACCTACGTTCATTACCTAAACTTTACTACATACTGCCGTGTGATGGGGGCCAACTATCACTGTAACATGGAAGGAAAGTATTGCTGTATTTTATAAAACCCAATTTAGTAATGTAGTTGTCAATCAGCAGTGAATATGTATGTATTCCATAATAGCTCTGCAAGGAGCAGTCACTAAATCACCTTCAGCAAAGTCTTTTGACTGAATATATTTCTCTGTACAGTGCGCTCCTCAGCTCCAATGTATATTCATTCAGTCTAATTAGAAGCAAACAGGCATCTAATTTGGGATTGCTTCTGGAAGTGTTCGTACTGATATTCTTTTCCTGCTTTTTTAGTTATTTGCTAAACAGATTGCAGTTAATTTTGAAATATTGACTATTGACTAAGGCAGCGTATTGTGTGCATAACAATCCGAAGCAGAATTGCGTGGATGTTTCCACATTTGAGCCACATTTTGATGAGCAGCTTCCCATTCAGTTCTGCAGCTGATCCAAATTTAAAATGAGATGGAGCAGTGCTTTGGTTGAAAATAATTCCCTTGCACAAGCGCTTGTCATACGGAACAGCAATCTTATTTTCGTATTTGAAGTACATCACTGCCTCTTGCAAGAAGTCCTGCCTGAATGTTCAGATTCCTCATAAAGGAAAAAGTAGTTAAACTGGTCAGTTAGAATGGCTGAAATATTTTGCTTTGCTTAATGCATTTTTATTTATTTTCTTCTGCAGGGTCAAAATTATATATAGACTGTATATTTAGAGTTCTAGCTTCATGGTTTATCCTCACAGCACAATCTTCTGGGGTATATAACAGTATTTATTTATTTATCATGTCAGGAGCGAACCAAATATTTGTATTGCATTAAAAACAAGCAAACAACCAAAACACAAAGTTTGCAGACTTTGAAGTTGATTAAATGTCCTTTGACCAGTAGCTGGCCACTTGGAGTGCCTCTGGTGTTGCTGCAAGAAGGTCCTCCATTGTGCATGTGGCAGGGCTCAGGTTGCATTGCAGTAGGTGGTCTGTAGTTTGCTCTTCTCCGCACTCACATGTCGTGGATTCCACTTTGTGTCCCCATTTCTTAAAGTTGGCTCTGCATCTCGTGGTGCCAGAGCACAGTCTGTTCAGTGCCTTCCAAGTTACCCAGTTTTCTGTGTGCCCAGGAGGGAGTCTCTCATTTGGTACCATTCATTGATTGAGGCTCTGGGTTTGAGGCTGCCACTTTTGGACTCTCGCTTGCTGAGGTGTTACAGCGAGTTTCTCTGTAGATCACAGTGAAAGGTAGCAATAAGTTGAAAGGGTCTAAATAAATTATTCAAGGTGCAGGTTATCACCTATAAAGCCCTAAATGGTTTGAGACCCGCCTACCTTCGTGACCGTATCTCCCTCCATGAACCAACTTGGGCCCTCCATTCTTCTGGGAGGCCCTTCTTTCACCCCTGCCAGTTTCACAAGCTCACCTGGTAAGTACAAGGGAGAGAGCTTTTTCCTCTGTGGCCCCCTGACTCTGGAACTCACTACCTGGAGAAATTAGGAAAGCCCCTACCTTAGAAACTTTTCAAAAGAACCTTAAAACCTGGCTCTTCCGCTCCGCAAATAATCTTTTTCTTTCTCATCTCACCTGAGTTTTAATTAGTTTTTAATCAGTCTCTCTTTTAACCAATGTAGCCCGCCCATTGTCATTGTGATTGTGCCTATTGTAATTTTATATTGCTATGTTTTCACATGTTCTATGTAATTATGTTGTTATTGTTTATTGTTTGCGTTTTCGGTTTTATTTTATTGTAATTTGTTGTTTGGGCTTGGCCTCATGTAAGCCACTCCGAGTCCCCATTGGGGAGATGGTGGTGGGGTATAAATAATGATGATGATGATGATGATGATGATGATGATGATGATGATGAACTAGCTCTTTTAGTAGAATAGAGAAGCATGTATAATCCCTTCTCAGCGATAGTTGGTTTCATGTCATTCTTTTCTTTTCTTTTTTAGAATGAACAAGGTTTCATTATGCGGAGAAGTTAATCAAGAAGAGTGATAAGAAATGAATGCTCTTACCATGCACTGAACAGCTTGTGAGAATCCGGTGCTTAGGCCTGGGAAAATGTCTGCTTGCAATGCCTTCACTGAACATGTCTGGAAACCAGGAGAATGTAAAAACTGCTTCAAGCCAAAAAACATGCACCAGTTGCCTCCAGCCCCTGAAAAACCTCCAGCTTCAAATACGAATCTAAAAACCAATGCAACCCACAACAACAACCAGCGTTCAAGGAACACAGGGAATTTCCGACCTCCTGTGGCAAAGAAGCCCACGATAGCTGTGAAACCCACCATGATGACAGTAGATGGACAGGTCATATGTGGTGAAGCCAGCTCACCAGATCCTTGTGAGAACAAGCCAGTTCCTGGGGGATGGAATCAAAACAGAGCGGTTGCAAACAAGAAAACCCTGAACAATAATAACAACGAGGAAGACATTGAAGGTTACAGCCACGCACATCGGCCTTTTGGGAATAGCGACGAGGTGGGTAAATCTCCAAGCAACAATAATGGACTGACGGATGTGCTGAAAGAAATTGCAGGTTTGGAGACCTCGTCTCCTCTCGCAGGAAATGAACTTAATTCCAGGGAAGCTTTCTTGGGAAGAATCAACAACTGTTACAAGCGCTCATTAGAAAGAAAGCTGCCTCCAAGTTGTATGATGGGTGGAATGAAGGATGCACAAAACAAGCACGTGGTCCTGAGCGGAAGCACGGATGTCATAAGTAACGAAGGGGGTCGTTTCTGTTACCCAGAATTCTCCAGTGGGGATGAAAGCGAGGATGACCTCTTTTTTGGCAGCGTCCACGAAGACCACGAGAGCTGGGACGAAAGTGACGAAGAGCTGCTAGCAATGGAGATTCGTATGAGGGGGCAGCCACGTTTTGCAAACTTTAGGGCTAATACGCTCTCCCCGGTCCGGTTTTGTGTGGACAAAAAATGGAATACAGTGCCTTTAAGGAACAAGTCTCTCCAGAGATTTTGTGCAGTGGATTATGATGACAGTTATGATGAAATTTTGAATGGTTATGGAGACGAACCCATGATCCTTTATGGGCAAGAAAGCATGCAGAGTATGGTCTCGTCTGATTCCATGTCTCCGGACTCTTCTCTCACGGAAGAGTCTTGCTCAGGGACAGCCAGTAGTTCTTCCCAAAGGCTCTGTAATGGTGCATTGTCTCCTAGCACTCCTAAAGAAGAAGGATATAAAGGGTTTGGTGACGATCAGCAACAAAAAGCTGCATCGAAAAGCCCTCAGAATGTTACCAAAACTTTGGAGACTCACAAGGCTGTGCTTGCCCTTCGGCTGGAAGAGAAGGATGGCAAGATGGCTGTTCAGAGTGATAAGCCAGACTGCAGAAGTCCCTCAGGTTTGCCAGCTCAAGCAACAAATCCTAATGTGGTCCATTCAGAAGAACAAGCCAAACCTTATCGAGTAGTCAATATGGAACAGCCCATTTGTAAGCCATACACTGTAGTGGATGTATCCGCAGCCATGACTCATGAATGTAAAGAAAACCAAGCAAAAAGCGTAGATTCAAACAGTGCTCCGTCTAGTTCGTCTGACACTCCAAGTGCAAATGCTGCACCTAATTCTGTACCCACAGGTCAAATTAATCCCAATCTTAAAAAATCGAGTGCAGTCAGGTACCAGGAGGTTTGGACTTCCAGTACAAGTCCACGACAAAAGATCCCCAAAGTGGAGCTGATTGCCAACGCTCCGGGACCTTCTGTACCCGTACGGAAAAACATACATAAATCTGCCCCAACTTCTCCGACTTCAACAAACCTTTCTACGAAAACAATCCCTGTGAAATCTCCCAACTTGTCAGAAATCAAATTCAATAGTTACAACAATGCCGGCATGCCACCATTCCCAATTATTATTCACGATGAGCCAACTTATGCCAGGAGCTCCAAGAATGCCATCAAAGTTCCCATTGTCATCAACCCGAATGCATACGACAATTTAGCTATTTATAAAAGTTTTCTGGGAACGAGCGGAGAGCTGTCTGTTAAAGATAAAACCACAAGTGTCATCAGCCACACGTATGAAGAAATAGAAGCCAAAAGCACTGCTAGTAAATCTGAACTTTTCCATACTAAAGGTTCAGTGAATAGCACTGAGAGAAAGCTGGGTTCTGTGGCTCAAAAGGTTCAGGAATTTAACAGCTGTCTTGGTAAAGGTCAGGCGTCACCCAAAAACCCTGATCCCAGCTCCCCAACAAACGTACAAAGGGCTCTTCAGGACACTGGAGCCAGAACGGACAATTCACAGGAGGTCTCCAATGGCGGTCGAGAAAACGCTTGCACGGTGCTCTCCCAGATTGTTGCTTCCATTCAGCCTCCGCAGTCTCCCCCAGAAGCATCTCAGAGTGCGCCCAAGTCTTGCAGTGCCGAAGAACTCTATTCTTTACCCCCTGATGCAGACGCAGGGAAAGGTGCCCCACCAGTGAGGCCCAAATCTCTCTTTACACTACAATCCAGTGCTGATGCTGAAGCCGTACAATCCATGGAAGTGATGTCCAAGGAAATCCCATTAAAGTCACCGGTCGCTCAGTCCCCAATGCTGGTGTCACCCTCCCACAGTTCCTCCAGCCCCAAAAGTGAGCAGGCTCCCCCCTTCCCTCCGCCCCGTTCCACATCCTCGCCTTATCACGCCAGCAAAGTGTTGCAACGCCATTTCAGCAATTGGACCAAACCCTTGAGCCCTGTCCGGTCAACAGAGGCGGAGTCTGTTTTGCACTCCGAAAGTCGGCGGGCTGTTGATGCCAAACCCAAGCGCTGGATCTCATTTAAGAGCTTCTTTCGCCGCAGAAAGACCGACGATGAGGAAGACCGCGAGAGGGAGAAGGGGAAACTGGTGGGTCTGGACGGGACAGTGATTCACATGCTCCCGCCGCCTCCGGTTCAGCGTCACAATTGGTTCAGCGAGTCCAAAACGGATGCCAGCGAGAAACCCTCGATTGTTTTTATGTTCAAATGCGAACAAGCAAAGATGGAGGCCAGATCCAATCAACAGAAGGCCGAGTTGGAAAGAGCCGATTCTGCGACAACAGAGAGAGAAGACGGAGAACAGTCTCCTGAGGTGTCCGAAGAAAATCTGAGCAGCTGTTCTTCACCACCACAAGTTCCAAGGGAAATTCTAAGGTAAAATAATATTTATTTTTATTTATTTCTCAATCCCGGGGGGGGGGGGGGGGCTCAGGGTGGCTTCAAGATGGCACATATTCAATGCCTACAATCTATATAAATAAAAATGTAATGTTCATTTGTGGGATTAACAGAACTCAAAAACCACTGGGGGAATTAACACCGAATTTGGGCACAAGACACCTAACAACCCAATGTATGTCCTTCACTCATAAAACATTGAAAAACACAGAGCTCCAAAAAGCTAAATGACGAAAAGCTAAATGACAATACAGAAAAAAGGGAAGAAAGAGGGAGGGAAGAGGACGAAAAAAGAAAAAGAAAGAAAGAGGGAGGGAATAAAAGAAGGAAAGGGAGAAGGAAGCATGGAAGCAAAGAGAGAAGGAAGGAAGGAAGGAAGGAAGGAAGGAAGGAAGGAAGGAAGGAGATAGAGAAGGAAGAAAGGAGAGAAAGAGGGAGGGAAAGAAAAAGGGGGAAGGAAGGAAAGTTAGAGAAGGAAGGAGAGAAGGAAAGAAAAAAGGGATAGAAGGAAGTAAAGAAGGAGTGAAGGAAGGGGAGAAGATGTAGAGAAAGAGGGAGATAGGAAAGAGAGGAGGAAAAGAGAGACAGCAGAAGAGAAACAACAACAAGGTGGCATTATTTACAGTAACGTTTCCATAAACACAAAGTTCTTTCTACTTCCTTCTTTGCTTCCACGCTGGGCTTCTCTCTCATGCAAATAAAAAGCTTTGCTCTCACAGAGCCTCTTCTCACAATAAACTTAGAGAGGAGCTTTACATAGTAGTCTTTTACACACAAGGCTTTCAACCTGAGGTTTTTCTCACCCAAGCCTTCTCACACCAGGCCTCTCGCACACTGAGGCATTCTCATGCTGAGGCAAACTAACACTGAGGCCTACTAAGCTACAGGCCCACCTACTTATATTGAACTGCAGCTTTTGCTGAGACATTGCATCCGTTTAACCCTTTCAGTGCTTGACTCACATTCGTGTAATTGAAAATACCGAGTTCATTTTTAATACTGTATATACTCGAGTATAAGCCTACTTTTTAACTCCCTTTTTAGGCTGAAAAAGCTCCCCTCGGCTTATACCTGAGTCAAGGTTATTTATTATTTTACTCTGTTATTAGTATTATTATTAGTATATTAGTTATATTCCATGTATTATTTTACTCTTTTTATTTTTATTACATTTATAGTATTTTACCCTATTATTATTATTACTAAATTTATTATTTTACACTATTTATGATTATTATTACATTTATTATTTTACTTTATTATGGCATTTATTATTTTACTCTGTTATTACATTTATTATTGCATATACGGTATTTCTGACAACATGTTCATGAATACTAAACATCCCCAGATTTGCTTCTCTAAGCAAGGAACATGGCAGTAACATAAGTCATAGTGTGTATTCTTGAGGGAAAAATATATAAGACAGTGTCTTACTTTGGGGGAAACACAATACTGGAAATTGTGCTTAATGCAAATAAAGCAAGAATGGAAAACTAATGGAAACATTGGCATTATAAAATGGGGTAATGTTCCTGCCCAATGGATTCATGTTATCTCTTTCAGTGATTACTATACTTAGCTTTCTTTGAATATTTGCATTCATTGCTCCTTAAAGGGGGGGAGAAGATAAAACTTCTAGGAAATGTAAAGGATGCTCTTCTAAGAAATATGCAATTCTATCATAGTTTAAGTATGTGGCAGTCTTACAAGCTTTTCTCTTTCCAGCTGTATGTATGTGCATTTATGCATGTATGTGTGTATGTATACATATAAATATATATTTTAAAGGACAATAAACTTCTGTTGGCCATCTAACAAGACAAACTTGTGATACAAATTGTACGAGCATAGACACTGAGAACTGGGAAGCCCTGACCCTTGAGCGCTCCAGCTGGTGGTCAGCTGTGACCAGCAGTGCTGCAGAATTTGAAGAGGCACGAATGGAGGGTGAAAGAGAGAAGCATGCCAAGAGGAAGGCACGTGAAGCCAACCCCGACTGAGACCGCCTTCCACCTGGAAACCAAGGCCCTCATGGCGGGAGAAGATGCAGATCAAGAATAGGGCTCCACAGTCATCTACAGACCCACCAGAATACTGATCCTGGAAGACTATCCTACTCGGCCAACGAGGGATCGCCTAAGTAAGTAAGTATGAGGGTGGAATGAACAGTAATGCCTCCACCTTCATAACTCCTCAACAGATGGCTGTACTGGTATGTGGCAGGTACTATATATGTAATATATTACATACAATATATTATATTATTAGCATAGTACAATATCAGCATTAAACATTGCTATATTGCACCATACCACTGTATTGTAATATTATTAGTAATATTATATGTAATATAAATATATAATTATAATATATTATTATATTGCATTACATTATAATATTATATATATTATATGTATATACATAATCTTATATTATATTATATTATTAGAATAGCACAGGAGACAGGGTGGAACTGTCCCCTGGCCCCCCTCTCTTCACTCTGGCCCAGAGCGACAGTTGGTGCTGTGGGGAGGGGTCTCCAGCCGATGGAAAATAATAATAATAATAATAATAATAATAATAATAATGTATTGTCGAAGGCTTTCATGGCCGGAATCACTGGGTTGTTGTAGGTTTTCCAGGCTATATGGCCATGTTCTAGAGCAGGGGTCCACAAACTTTTTACACAGAGGGCCAGGTCATTGTCCCTCACACTGTTGGAGGGCCAGATCATAATTTGAAAAAAATAATGAATGAATTCCTATGCACAGTGCATGTATCTTATTTGTAGTTGCAAAAACACTTTAGAACAATACAATAATTAAAATGAAAAACAATTTTAACAAATATAAACTTATTAGTGTTTAATTGGGAAGTGTGGGCGTGCTTTTGGCTGATGAGATAGGATTGTTGTTGTTGTGTGCTTTCAAGTCGTTTCAGACTTAGGTTGACCCTGAGTGAGGTTGACCCTTGGAGGGCCGCATTTGGCCCCCGGGCTGTGGTTGGCAAACTGCGGTGTTCACCAACCACAGTAATTTGTTACCATATGTATTGTCGAAGGCTTTCATGGCCGGAATCACTGGGTTGTTGTAGGGTTTTTTGGGCTATATGGCCATGGTCTAGAGGCATTTTCTCCTGATGTTTCACCTGCATCTATGGCAAGCATCCTCAGAGGTAGTGAGGTCTGTTGGAAGTAGGAAAATGGGTTTATATATCTGTGGAAAGACCAGGATGGGACAAAGGACTTTTGTCTGCTGGAGCTACGTGTGAATGTTTCAACTTACCACCTTGATTAGCATTTAATGGCTTGGAAGTGCCTGGGGGAATCTTTCT
Organism: Anolis sagrei; assembly: GCF_037176765.1. Lineage (NCBI taxonomy): Eukaryota > Metazoa > Chordata > Lepidosauria > Squamata > Anolidae > Anolis > Anolis sagrei. The sequence goes on from NC_090029.1 coordinate 10,796,225, forward strand.
TTGAGAGGTGATTTGAAGTCCTTTGTCCCACCCTAGTCATTCCACAGATATATAAACCCATTTTCCTACTTCCAACAGACCTCACTACCTCTGAGGATGCTTGCCATAGATGCAGGCGAAACGTCAGGAGAAAATGCCTCTAGAACATGGCCATATAGCCCGGAAAACCTACAACAACCCAATAATAATAATAATAATAATAATAATAATAATAATCTTTATTTGTACCATCTCTTCAAGGGACTCGGTGCGGCTTACATGAGGCCAAGCCCATAATACATCAATAAACAAAACATCAAATAAAACAGTCAATACAGTACAATTAATATAAATCACACAAACAAAAATAAGCAGTAAACAATCAACAGGAGACAAGATGGAACTGTCCTCTGGCCTCCCCTCTCTTATTATGATTATGTGGAAAAGTGAATAGTGGTAGTTAAAGAGCACATTCTAAGGATTATTTCTGCGTTTGATTTAATAAAATATTCCCATCCAAACCCAAGTAACGAAGGCGGAGGCATTACTTTTCATTCAACCCTTGAAGAATACTGGAGAAACTGAAAACATTTCCTCTAAAGCCTGTAAAGAACTTAAAACCACGGAGATAGCAATCAATGGACATGACATTTGTTTGAGAATGCCAGACAGTCACCAGGATATCAAACCGACGACCTAGAAATAGGATTATGAAATGTCAGCTAGACCAGGGCCCTGAAGGCATATCAACGAGAGAAACTAAGATTGTGTTTGTTTGTTACCCAACATCGGTTTAGGAAATGTGGTGGCAGGTGATAACCGTGAACTAGAGCAATCCAAAAATGATGTTTTTGACATCTCTGGAAAAGGACCCTTTCGAATTGCAGAATGTGTCAGATTAAGGGCCCAACATCGGTGTCTTAACAACTTTGGCTCTAACTCATAAGCCTCTCTATTTTATCTCTCAAACAGTGTTGTATCTCTCTTTTGTATTGGAGTATAGACACACACACACATACCCCGCCACACTTGCAATTCCCTTTATTTGGGCTTCCTGACCTAGAGTCTGGTATCTTCAAACATTCTCTTTGTGCACAAGACCTCAGCATCCTTCTGCCACAATAAAGGGTCTCCTCATTGATGAGGAGTGAAAGGGAAGTATCTGGTGAGAGAGACAATTCACCGCCTGAAGAAGGAAGGTGTTTTTTCTCTCCGCCGTGCCCTAGAGCGACTGTTATTTCAATTTTATGCACATTTACTTGGAACTATTAAGTTCAACTGGGTTTATTCCCAAATTGTGATTTTAGCCTTAGGGTACTCTCCTGTTCTTGCTGATTTGGGAATAAATGTCATTGGAATTAGTGGCACTTTCTCATTTAAATGCATAGGTTTGACCTACAAGTAGTTCTGTGAGAAGTGGGTTGGGGGTGGGGGGGGGGGGGTAAGAGGAACAACTAAGCAAATTGGCTGTATTCTTATTTATTTATTTATCATGTCAGTGCAACCAGTCGATTATATTACATTTCTAACAGAATAAAGCAAAAAGAACAGACAAAATACAGAATTGTGAGTTTGGTAGTTGATTAAATATCCTTTGACCAGTATCTGGCCACTTGGAGTGCCTCTGGTGTTGCCGCAAGAAGGTCCTCCATTGTGCATGTAGCAGGGCACAGGTTGCATTGCAGCAGGTGGTCTGTGGTTTGCTCCTTTCCACACTCGCATGTCGAGGATTCCACTTTGTAGCCCCATTTCTGAAGGTTGGCTCTGTATCTCGTGGTGCCAGAGTGCAGTCTGTTCAGCGCCTTCCAAGTTGCCCAGTTTTCTATGTGCCCAGGAGGGAGTCTCTCATTTGGTATCAGCCATTGGTTGAGGTGCTGGGTTTGAGCCTGCCACTTTTGGACTCTCGTTTGCTGAGGTGTTCCGGCGAGTGTCTCTGTAGATCTTAGAAAACTATTTCTAGATTTAAGTCGTTGACGTGCTGGCTGATACCCAAACAGGGGATGAGCTGGAGATGTCTCTGCCTTGGTCCTTTCACTATTGGCTGCAACTTCCCGGCGGATGTCAGGTGGTGCAATACCGGCTAAGCAGTGCAATTTCTCCAGTGGTGTAGGGTGCAGACACCCCGTGATAATGCGGCATGTCTCATTAAGAGCCACACTGTTTTAGTGTGGTGAGATGTGTTCCACACTGGGCATGCATACTCAGCAGCAGAGTAGCACAGCGCAAGGGCAGATGTCTTCACTGTGTCTGGTTGTGATCCCCAGGTTGTGCCAGTCAGCTTTCGTATGATATTTCGTATGATATTGCTTCAAAAAGCTTCTGTTCTACCATCTGTACTAACATCTCAAATTGACTGTAATATATTGTCAGAAGCTTTCATGGCTGGAATCACTGGGTGGTTGTGAGTTTTCCGGGCTGCCTGGCCATGTTCCAGAAGCATTCTCTCCTGACGTTTCACCCACATCTATAGCAGAAATCCTCAGAGGTTGAGGGGTCTGTTGAAAACCAGGCAAGAGGGGTTTATATATGTCCAGGGTGGGAGGAAGAACTCTTGTTTGGGTTGTTGTGAGTTTTCCAGGCTGCCTGGCCATGTTCCAGAAGCATTATCTCCTGACGTTTCACCCACATCTATAGCAGACATCCTGAGAGGTTGCATGGTATATGGTAGACTCCTGCAAAAGTCTACCATGCAGCTGTGGACAAGTCTACATAGGGACCACCAAACGCAGCAATGCCCAAACACGAATCAAGGAACATGAAAGGACTGCAGACTACTTCAGCCAGAGAAGTCAGCCATAGCAGAGCACCTGAAGAACCAACCTGGACACCGCATATTATTTGAGAACACGGAAATGGTGGACCACTCTCACAACCACCATGTCAGGCTACACAGAGAAGCCATTGAAATACACAAGCATGTTGACAATCCCAACAGAAAGGAGGAAACCATGAAAATGAACAAAATCTGGCTCCCAGTATTTAAAAACTCTAAAATTACAACAGCAAAACAACAGAGAGGAAACAATCTGGGACTTCTAATCACCTCTCAACAAAAGATTGCCCCAGGCACTAACAAGCCACACCAAACAACTGCCAGGCCATCAAATGCTAATCAAGGTGGTCAGTTGAAACATTCACAGCTAGCTCCAGCAGACAAGAGTTCTTTGTCCCACCCTGGTCATTCCACAGATATATAAACCCATTTTCCTAGTTTCCAACAGACCTCACTACCTCTGAGGATGCTTGCCATAGATGCAGGCGAAACGTCAGGAGAGAATGCCTCTAGAACATGGCCATAGAGCCCGAAAAAACCTACAACAACCCAATGATTCTGGCCATGAAAACCATCAACAATACCTGGATATTTTCTTTGGTTTGTTGGAAGATGGAAAAATCAGACTAGGGGAAATACCCACTTTAATATGGCATGCTAAGCAATAAGTCAGAGTTGAGATTACTGGTTTAGCAAGCTTTTTCGCTTATGTCATCCAAGGATAGCTCTTAAGTCTCCCTTCCTTTGTGATTTCTGGAGTCAGCAGTTTCATAGAATCATAGAATCAAAGAGTTGGAAGAGACCTCATGGGCCATCCAGTCCAACCCCCTGCCAAGAAGCAGGAATTGCATTCAAATCACCCCTGACAAATGGCCATCCAGCCTCTGCTTAAAAGCTTCCAAAGAAGGAGCCTCCACCACACTCCGGGGCAGAGAGTTCCACTGCTGAACGGCTCTCACAGTCAGGACGGCTCTCACAGTTTCTAACAATACTTGGATCCAACTTCTCTGCCTGTCTTTTCACTGCCATTCCTACCAAAGAAAGGCGTGGGGGTAGCACCCCAGTATCGGCAATATTTGTCACAAAGGTCTCTTTCACATGTCATGGCTGGGTAATTCGCTCACTTCCTTGAAATGCCGCAAAAGGCTGGATCTCCAACCAAAACCTCATTTGCTTTGACGTGGAGGGCAGTTCAATGAGAGCAGTCAGTGCAGTGATCCCTTGAAGGAAAGACACAGCAAAGCCATCTCCCTTTCAGGTACACTGTGCTCAGGGAAAGGGTCACATTTCTTCCCAATTCCCAACAAAGGATTCCCCCAGGTATTGGTGCGACCTATAGAGATTTGAGGGGAACAAAATTTGGTTTATACCCTCCTTCCACCTGCCAAACCCTATTCTCCTTTCCCCACTCGTGCTGTTCCTTATTGAGAGCCTCTTCTTTACTGCTATTTTTAGAGTAGGTGATATTTAACGGTTTTCCTGCTTGAAAGGCTCTCCAGGCTGCATTTCTACCTTATCTGTCTTCTGTCTGTTGTGATTCAGAAAGCCAAAGTTCGCAAGCATCAAGAATACTCTTCTGTTTCACGTATCTCTTATTTTCTCAAGGATATATATATATATATAGAGAGAGAGAGAGAGAGAGAGAGAGAGAGAAAGATGCGAGAGTTATCCGGAAAGTCAGATTACAAGGCATATAGATCTCACAGGGGTATCAGTACTATGTAGCGAGAAGCCAGCGGAAAAGAATGAGCAGTGCCAGTCATCAGAAGCTCATCAACTGTCATTGTGGTGTAGGTTAGAGATGAGCGTCCTCATTCCGTTTCTCTCCAAGTGTGAAGTTTACGCTGTAATACGCTACTTACATGCTAAGGGCATGTATGCCACTGCGATTCATTGCGAAATCATTTTAGAGGACATAATGTCAAGACAGCACGTAACTAAATGGGTATGGAATATATTGCAACACCATGAAGACACTTCGCAGAGCCATCCAAAACAAACATTGAGGGATACTGATGGTGGGAATCTTTCTCCCTCATGTCAATGAGCATCCACACACCGCTCATGCCACACAAGAGTGGTTGACTTCATTGGGTTGGGATGTTTTCAGCCACCCCTCTCACAGTCCCCATCTCCCACCCAGTCATTACTGCTCAAGCAGGGAGTTTTGAGATGGTTGAACAGAAGCTCTCCGAAGCTTTAGATGCTCTTACTGCCCATTACAGGGAAAACCAGCTGATCCCTAATCCATCTAAAACACAGATGTGTGCTTTTCATCTCAAGAACAGACAAGCATCCCGAGCTCTGAGGATGACCTGGGAAGGAATCCCACTGGAGCATTGCAGCACACCCAAATCCCTGGGAGTCACTCTGGACCGTGCTCTTTACCTACAAGAAGCACTGCCTGAACATCAAGCAAAAAGTGGGTGCTAGAAATAATATCATACAAAAGCTGACTGGCACAACCTGTGGACCACAACCAGACACAGTGAAGACATCTGCCCTTGCACTATGCTACTCTGCTGCTGAGTACGCATGCCCAGTGTGGAACACATTTCACCACACTAAAACAGTGGAAGTGGCTCTTAATGAGACATGCCGCATTATTACGGGGTGTCTGCGCCCTACACCACTGGAGAAATTACACTGTTTAGCTGGTATTGCACCACCTGACATCCGCCGGGAAGTAGCAGCCAATAGTGAAAGGACCAAGGCAGTGACATCTCTACCCCATCCCCTGTTTAGGTGTCAGCCAGCACGTCAACGACTTAAATCAAGAAGTAGTTTTCTAAGATCTACAGAGACACTCGCTGGAACACCTCAGCAAGCGAGAGTCCAAAAGTGGCAGGCTCAAACCCAGAACCTAAATGAATGGCTGATACCAAATGAGAGACTCCCTCCTGGGCACACAGAAAACTGGGCGACTTGGAAGGCGCTGAACAGACGGTGCTCTGGCCCCACGAGATGCAGAGCCAACTTTAAGAAATGGGGCTACAAAGTGGAATCCTCGACATGCGAGTGTGGAGAAGAGCAAACCACTGACCACCTGCTGCAATGCAACCTGAGCCCTGCCACGTGCTCAATGGAGGACCTTCTTATAGTAACACCAGAGGCACTCCAAGTGGCCAGATACTGGTCAAAGGACATTTAATCCACTACCAAGCTTACAAACCTTTATTTATTTATTTATTTATTTACTGCATTTGTTGACCGCCGTTCTCAGCCCTAGGGCGACTCACGGCGGTGTACAACATATAAAAACAATTTACAATAAAACCATATCATAACAACAATAACAACATCACTATTAATAATACCATTACACTAAATCATTCGCGACGTCTCATCCTAGAATCACAATCCAATCTCGTTATCCATATTCCGTTCCACTCATCATTGCCAATTTGTTGTAGCACTTAGTCAAACGCCTTCTCGAACAACCACGTCTTTAGGCTCCTGCGGAATGCCATAAGGGAGGGCGCCTGTCTGATGTCTACAGGGAGGGAGTTCCACAGCCGGGGGGCCACCACCGAGAAGGCCCTATCCCTCGTCCCCGCCAGGCGTGCCTGTGAGGCAGGTAGGATCGAGAGAAGGGCCTCCCCAGACGATCTCAAGGTCCTCGTGGGCTCATAGGCCGAGATGCGGTCAGACAGGTATTTTGGGCCGGAACCGTTTAGGGCTTTGTAGGCCAACACCAGCACCTTGAATTGGGCCCGGTAGCAGATCGGTAGCCAGTGGAGCTGGGACAACAAGGGCATTGTGTGCTCCCTGCGTCCCGCTCCCGTTAGTAACATGGTTGCCGCGCGGTGGACTAGCTGGAGCTTCCGGGCCGTCTTCAAGGGCAGCCCCACGTAGAGAGCGTTGCAGTAGTCAAGACGGGATGTGACCAGAGCGTGTACTACCGTGGCCAAGTCAAAACACAAACTTTGTGTTTTGTTTGTTTGTTTGATTGTTAAAAAATGCAATACAACTGTTTGGTTTGCTCCTGACACGATAAATAAAATCCTAAGTAATGAGGTGATATCGTTTGAGCTAATAACATGTTCTGTTGAAAGCCACTTCCTAAGCTTTGTAGCTTTGTAGTATCTTTAGACTTGGGAACGTCCGGCATTCTACCTGCCCTTATTCCTCACTGCTTGCTATCTTGTAGACGAACAAGATATGAATGTCCCATGGTCACCATCCTAACTTATAGCATCTTCCCTTAAACCTTTATCAGTGTTGAGCTAGAAATACATCCTTGCCAAATCTAATTTTGAGTAATTAATAAATAGCTTCAGGAAATTGGTCATATGGGATGTAGAAATTTAACAATCTGGCCTGCTCTAAAGATGGAAGATGGAAACATATTCTGTTGCATATTTGTGGAGGCAGTGGAACTTCCAAGCTGAGCTGTTTCTCTGGTTTTTCCAGCTGCTTGTCCATCTTGCTGAAACACAAGAATGCCTTTGCGAATTCCTGAGTGTTTTGTGGAATAAATCCCCCCACCCAAGAAAATACCGAGTCATTCTTTTTCTCTTGTTCCCACTGGTGTATTCAATCCCGCTTTACAAAGATGGGAGTTGTAGTCTGTTGCCATTACCCATAGTTCCAACTTTCATGAAAGGTATTGAATGAAATCTATATAAATAAAAACGTAATGTTCGTTTGTGGGATTAACAGAACTCAAAAACCACGGGGGGAATTGACACCAAATTTGGACACAAGACACCTGACAACCCAGTGTATGTCATTCACTCATAAAAATATTGAAAAACACAGCAGAAGGGACTTAAAAAGCCCCGAAAAGCTAAATGACGAAAAGCTAAATGACAATACAGAAAAAAGGGAAGAAAGAGAGAGGGAAGGGGAGAAAAAGAAAAGAAAAAGAAAGGGAGGGAGGGAGGGGAAAAAAGAAGCAAAGGGAGAAGGAAGGAAAGAGGTAGAGAAGGAAGGAAGAAGGGAAAGGAGGAAGGAAAGAGGGAGCGAAGGAAGAGGGGAAGATGTAGAGAAAGAGGGAGGGAAGAAAAGAGAAGAAAAGAGACAACAGAAGAGAAAGAAAAAGGGGGAAGGAAGCAAAGAGACAGAGAAGGAAGGAAGAAGAGAAGGAAAGACGGGAAGGGAGGAAGGAAAGGGGGAGTGAAGGAAGGAGAGAAAGAGGGAATGTTTGTTTGTGGGATTAACAGAACTCAAAAACCACTGGACGAATTGACGCCAAATTTGGACACAAGACACCTAACAAACCAATGTATGTCCTTCACTCAAAAAAATTGATTTTGTCATTTGGGAGTTGTAGTTGAAACCCACCAACGATGAAATTGAACCAAACTTGGCACACAGTTCTCCCATGACCAACGGAAAATACTGGAAGGGTTTGGTGAGCAGTGTCCTTTGGTTTTGGAGTTGTGTCCAATTCTGGGAACCACAATACAATAGAGATATTGACAATCTGGAATGTGTCCAGAGGAGGGCGACTAAAATGATCAAGGGTCTGGAGAACAGGCCCTATGAGGAGCGGCTTAAGGAGCTGGGCATATTTAGCCTGAAGAAGAAAAGGCTGAGAGGAGATATGATAGCCATGTATAAATATGTGAGAGGAAGCCACAGGGAGGAAGGAGCAAGCTTGTTTTCTGCTTCCCTGGAGATTAGGACGCGGAACAATGGCTTCAAACTACAAGAGAGGAGATTCCATCTGAACATGAGAAAGAACTTCCTGACTGTGAGTGCCGTTCAGCAGTGGAACTCTCTGCCCCAGAGTGTGGTGTAGGCTCCTTCTTTGGAAGCTTTGAAACAGAGACTGGATGGCCGTCTGTCAGGGGTGATGTGAATGCAGTATTCCTGCTTCTTGGCAGGGGGTTGGACTGGATGGCCCATGAGGTCTCTTTGATTCTATGGTAGTAATTTATGACTTCTCTACTATCCCATCCCTCAGCATTTTGGAGAAGCCCCCAAACCATTATTTCCGTTACTAAAGTGTTCCTATGCCTTTGCTGCAGAAGATCAGAGACACAAAAGGCATTGGCTACTGTGACTACAAGAAAGCAGATTCCACCAGAACATTAGGAAAAGCTTCCTAACTGTGAAAGAGAGCTGTTCAGCAGTGGAACTCTCTGCCCCAGAGTGGCGGAGGCGCCTTCTTTGATTTAAATGCAATATTCCTGCTTCTTGGCAGGGGGTGGGACTGGATGGCCCATGAGGTCTCTTCCAACTCTTTGATTCTATGATTCTGTGATACATGGGGCCAAGCCCAGACAACATAATACAGCAATAAAATCAAAACATATACAACAAACAACAACAACGTCATCAAAGTGATGTTAAAAAGAAAAAAATAATAAAATAAACATTCCAATAAACACAATTACGGTAATAATGACAATGGGCGGGCCACATATTGAGGATAAAAAACAGTTAACACACCAAAGGCGCAGCAGAAAAGCCAGGTTTTGAGGTTCTTTTTAAGCGATTCTCCAACCAGGTAAGCCGTGCACTTTTGGCAAGGAGAGGGTTAAGAGGACAGGGCTTTGGGTTTGCTTGAAGCCAGTTTTCCGGAAGTGTTTTGGCACATTCCCCAGACCATCCCTTGAGTAAACATCAAGGTGCAGTAGGTGATATCATTCCCGGCAGACTTCAGCCTTGGTTGCTCACAGCTTTGCACAACTTGTAGCTCCCCAGACCCCAGAGGGATCAATGCTTCGCCAGAGTTTCGAGACATGATTAAAAGGCTCAAGAAGGCCCTGAGAGAATTTCCTTTAATGGGGAACTGTGTGAGTGAGTATAGTGGGTGAGTTCCATTTCTTGTTCCTATTTTCCCCTTCTTTTCCCCCCAAGTTGTTGATTTACTTTGGTAGCTTCCTTCTCAAACGTATACCCAGAAATGGTTCAGAGAGCTGGGGGAGAAAGAACGAGCCGATTCTGGATCCAAAATCGTAACAAGACTCCTTTCAAAATAAGCACAACGAGGAGAGTTCGCTTTGAAAGAACGGTTGAGAAAAGAATGCTTTTTTGGAAAACCTAAACCAGCGTTAGTTCCCAAAGTGAATTTACGACTTCTCACTGCTTTGGTTGACTTCTCACTGCTTTGGTTTTGAAGTGGTTCCTAATGTGTGACATGGTTTTAATTTGTACACTTTTTTTGCACTTGTTTGTGGTGTTTACACTATTCTGCTGCATGTTAACGACATTATTATCACTATTGATAATAAGGTGCAATGTTTTGGAAGTTCACTTTGCTGTCTCAGCTTACTAACTTTGGTGGGTGATTTTGCTCAGCTTTTAAAACCTCACGGTGTGGAAACGGATGGAGTCATGTGAGGTTTTGTATGGCATTGTGGTGTGGGTTGCTTGTGAACTCTGCTTGGATTTTGCTCAACATGTTTCCGGTGGCAGTTTTATGATACCACTCCAATTAAAAAGTCCTTAATATGTTGTTGAAGGCTTTCATCACGGTAATCACTGGGTTTTTGTGAGTTTTCCGGACTGTCTCGCCATGTTCCAGAAGCATTCTCTCCTGACGTTTTGCCCACATCTATGGCAGGCATCCTCACAACCCACTTTCTGGAATAATGTGCCATATATACTCAAGTATAAACTGAGTTTTTCAGCCCATTTTTTAGACTGTAAAAGCCCCGCTCAGCTTATAATCAAGTCAAAATTATTTATTATTTTACTGGGTTATTATTATTATTATTATTATATTCTAATTATTATTACATTGATATTACTTTACTCTATTTTTTATATTTAATTTCTGTTTAATTAAAAGAAATTAAACACTGAATTGGGTTGCTGTGAGTTTTCTGGGCTGTATGGACATGTTCCAGAAGCATTCTCTCCTGACGTTTTGCCCACAACTATGGCAGGCATCCTCACAACCCACTTTCTGGAATAATGTGCCATATTTACTCAAGTATAAACTGAGTTTTTCAGCCTATTATTTAAGCAGTAAAAGCCCCGCTCGGCTTATAATCAAGTCAAAGTTATTTATTATTTTACTGGGTTATTATTATTATTATATTCTAATTATTATTACATTGATATTACTTTACTCTATTTTTTATATTTAATTTCTGTTTAATTAAAATTGAATTTAATTTCTGTTTAATTAAAAGAAATTAAACACTGGATTGGGTTGCTGTGAATTTTATGGGCTGTATGGACATGTTCCAGAAGCATTCTCTCCTGACGTTTCACCCACATCTATGGCAGGCATCCTCACAACCCACTTTCTGGAATAATGTGCCATATATACTCAAGTATAAGCTGAGTTTTCAACCCATTTTTTTGGCTGTAAAAGCCCCACTCGGCTTATAATCAAGTCAGTTATTTATTATTTTACTGATATTATTATTATTATTATTATTATTATTATTTTACTCCAATTATTATTATTACATTGATATTACTTTATTTTTTATATTTAATTTCTGTTTAATTAAAATTGAATTTAATTTGTGTTTAATTAAAAGAAATTAAACACTGAATTGGGTTGCTGTGAGTTTTCTGGGCTGTATGGACATGTTCCAGAAGCATTCTCTCCTGACGTTTCGCCCACATCTATGGCAGGCATCCTCCCGAGGGTTTGAGGTTTGTTGGATACTAGGAAAATTGGGTTTATATATCTGTGGAATGATGTCCATGGTGGGATAAAGAATTCTTGTCTACTGGAGGTAGGTGTGAATGTTTCAATTGGCCAACTTGATTAGCATTTCTTCATACACAACAGACAAACAATCTACAGGCCCACTAAGAAAATCCAACAAATGCACTGCAGCAAAGGACAAGAGAGATCCTCTCTCTGCAGGAGTTTACCATATACCATGCAAATGTGGACAAGTCTACGTTGGGACCACCAAGCAGAGATGCATTATGCGAGGACGCTAAATTACGACACCATAAAAATCTCCAGCCAGCATGCAAAGAATGAGGAAGTACTTCATCACTGTCACAAATGGACGGTGAAGCGACAGCTCCCCTGGTGCCCAGAATACCCTCATGAAAAAGCTGGAATGTTAAATAGCCTCTGTCTATATATGTTGTGTGTCTATACCAGAGGTCCTCAAACTAAGGCCCGAGGGTCAGATACGGCCCTCCAAGGTCATTTACCCGGCCCTCGCTCAGGGTCGGCCTAAGTCTGCAATGACTTGAAAGCACTCAACAACAACAATCCCATCTCATCAACCAAAAGCAGGCCCAAACTTCCCATTGAAATACTAATAAGTTTAAATTTGTTAATATTGTTCTTAATTTTTATTATTATATTGTTTTTAAGTGCTTCTTGCACTACAAATAAGATATGTGCAGTGTTCATAGGCATTCATTCATGTTTTTTTTCAAATTATAATCCAGCCATTCAACAGTTTGAGGGACTGTGACCTGGCCCTCTGTTTAAAAAGTTTGAGGACCCCTGCTCTATGGCATTGAATGTTTGCCATGTATATGTACACTGTAATCTGCCCTGAGTCCCCTGCGAGTGAGAAGGGTGGAAGATAAACACTATAATATAAATAATCCCCCAAACACTGAGGATGCCTGCCATAGATGTAGGTTATTCATTTATCGTGTCATCAGCAACCAGACCATTGTATTATAATTCTAACAAAACAAAACAAACACACAGATTAAAAAAAAAAACACAGATTTTGCAAACTTGATAGTTGGTTAAATGTCCTTTGACCAGTATCTGGCCACGTGGAGTGCCTCTGGTGTTGCCACAAGAAGGTCCTCCCTGGTGCATGTGGCAGGGCTCAGGGTGCATTGCAGCAGGTGGTCAGTGGTTTGTTCTTCTCCGCACTCGCATGCCGAGGATTCCACTTTGTAGCCCCATTTCTTAAGATTGGCTCTGCATCTCGTGGTGCCAGAGCGCAGTCTGTTCAGCGCCTTCTACGCATGCCCAGTCTTCTGTGTGCCCAGGGGGGAGTCTCTCATCTGGTATCACCCATGGATTGAGGTGCTGGGTTTGGGCCTGCCACTTTTGGACTCGCTTGCTGGGGTGTTCCAGCGAGTGTCTCTGTAGATCTAAGAAAACTATGTCTTGATTTAAGTCGTTGACGTGCTGGCTGATACCCAAACGGGATGAGCTGGAGATGTCTCTGCCTTGGTCCTTTCACTATTGGCTGCTACTTCCCGGCGGATGTCAGGTGGTGCAATACCGGCTAAGCAGTGTAACTTCTCCATTGGTGTGGGGTGCAGACACCCTGTGATAATGCGGCATGTCTCATTAAGAGCCACATCTACTGTTTTAGCGTGGTGAGATGTGTTCCACACTGGGCATGCGTACTCAGCAACAGAGTAGCATAGCACAAGAGCAGATGTCTTCACTGTGTCTGGTTGTGATCCCCAGGTTGTGCCAGTCAGCTTTCGTATGATGTTGTTTCTAGCACCCACTTTTTGCTTGATGTTCAGGCAGTGCTTCTTGTAGGTAAGAGCACGGTCCAGAGTGACTCCCAGGTATTTGGGTGTGTTGCAATGCTCCAGTGGGATTCCTTCCCAGGTAATCCTCACAGCTCGGGATGCTTGTCTGTTCTTAAGGTGAAAGGCGCATGTCTGTGTTTTAGATGGATTAGGGATCAGTTGGTTTTTCCTGTAGTATGCGGTAAGGGCACCTAGAGCTTCAGAGAGCTTCTTTTCGACCATCTCAAAGCTCCCTGCTTGAGTGGGTGGAACGTCAGGAGAGAATGCTTCTGGAACATGGCCAGATAGCCTGGAAAACTCACAGCAACCCAAGTCCTTAATATTTCATGAAATTAGTTTGAAGCATTTGAATTGGATTCAGCCTCTAGGCATTCTATGTGCTATCTCTGATCTGTGAAAGCCAGCTTTCTTTGTGGGTATCTGTACTGTAAAACGTCTTAATCGGTGTGATTTAATATGCAGTGAAACTTTCTAACCTTAACAATTTCTTTACGCAGCTTGATATTTCTTGATTCTTTAATGCTGACAACACACATTATAGTGTTTATATGGCAATGTATATTTTAAAAGGGAGCGGCAGTGGAATGTAATGGTTACATTATTCAACTAGGATTCTGGAAGATTGGGGTTCAAATCTCAGCTCACTTCTACAAACCCACCCATTGGGTTACTTTGAGCAATCCACTTACTGTATATACTCAAGCATAAGCCGGCCCAAATATAAGCAGAGTACCCTAATTTTCGGAATATTTACCGTATTTCAAAGAAAAACAGTAAACTATTTCTGTAAGTGGAGGAGGAAGGTCAACAAACACAATAAGATATCAACAGTAACTTAATAATAATAATAATAATAATAATAATAATCACAGGTGACAGGATTGCAGAGAAACAACTGGAAAAGCTGACACAATATGAGGATTTAAAGCTCGAACTGCAAAGATTCTGGCACAAGCCAGTAAAGGTGGTCCTAGTAGTGATCACACTGGGTGCAGTGCCTCAAGACCTTGGCCTGCACTTAAACACAATCGGCACTGACAAAATTACCAGCTACAAAAGGCCACCTTACTGGGACCCACACGCATTATTCACCGATACATCAGACAGTCCTAGAGACTTGGGAAGTGTCTGACGTGTGATCCAATTCAACAGCCAGCAGAGTATTTGCTGTGGACTCGTTTTGTTTCAAATAATAATAATAACTTCATTTGTATCCCACCATGGGGATTCAAGCCAGGTTCCAAGATAGTAACAGGCAAACATTCAATGTCTATATAAACAATGCAGAGCTAGATACAGATCTATAATTATATATACTAATTTCACATATGCATTTCCCCCTGAAATGTTTGCAAATCCTCTCTATGTATGTACATTTCCAATGCAATATTTGCAAGCCCTATATATCTATATTTATATCTATCTAGACGTCTCTCTATATATGGTTAATTATATCTATATAGGATTTGCAGGGACTTGAAAACATGTGAGGGGAACATTCATATTTAAAATCTTATACAGATAAATAGATAGATTGATAGATAGACACACACACACACACACATTAAGTCCCTGGTGGCGCAGTGGGTTAAACCACTGAACTGCTGAACTTGCTGACCAAAAGGTTGGTGGTCCAAATCCAGGGAGCGGGGTGAATCCCTCTGTTAGCTCCAGCTTCCGCCAACCTAACAATTCGAAAACATGCAAATGTGATTAGATCAATAGGTACCGCCTTACCGTGAAGGTAACGGCGCTTCATGCAGTCATGCCTAAAGCCATGTGACCTTGGAGGTGGCTATGGACAACGCCGGCAATTTGGCTTAGAAATAGAGATGAGCACCCGAGTCACAGAGTCGGACACAGCTAGACTTAATATCAGGGGGAACCTTTACTGTTACCTATATACACACATATACAGATATATAAGTACCTCTATATATTTATCAATATTTATATCTATAGGATTTGCAGAGACTTGCAAACATGTGAGGGGAACATTAATATATACACAGGTACATGAACATCTCTAGATATCTATATGCATATAGATATCTGGCTCGGCCTCTTGTAAGCCGCACCGAATCCTTTGGAAGATGGTAGCGGGGTACAAATAAAGGATTATTATTATTATTATTATTATTATTATTATTATTATTATATAGAATTTGCAAAAACCTGCAAACATATGAGGGGAAAACTCATATATAAAATGAATGTATACAGATATATAGGTACATAGGAATTGCAAAGGCTTGCAGGAGGAAATGCCTATATATCTGTACGAGAGATTAACAAATATTTCAGGGTAAAATGCTTTTATAAGATTAATGGGTATATGTTGTTTGCAAAGACTTTGGAAGAAACATGCATATAAAGAAACATATTTACAGACCTATAGGGCTTTGCAAAGGCGAGTGAATACTCCCAAGGGAACAAAAATGTACATATAAAGTTAATACATTTAGACACACACACAAAAAACAGGAAATTGGGTGGATTTGAAAGAGAGCCATACAAACAAGGAGGATATGAAATATATCTCCGTTCCCTCCTTCCCTCCCTTTGGACTGGAAAAGAAAACACACTGTCAAGGGAAGGGAAGAAAAGAGAGAAATATATCATGTATTGCAAGCAATGGCCTCCAGACTCTGCTGACCGGCTTGACTCAATTATAAGTCAAGGGAGGTTTTTTCCATCTCAAGAAAAGGCTTATCTTTGAGTATATATGTACAGTATATATGATACTTTCTGTCTCAGAGGAAGGAATTGGCAAACCTCATCTGAGAAACCCCATAACATGGGAATCAGTCAAAAATCAAGGCCCACAACAATTCAATTGTATGGAAACTGAAGAATCAAAGTTGGAAAATGAGTGGTGGTTTCTTCTTCTTTTGTTCGTTGTCATAGTTCAGGGTGTCATTCTGTACAGAATTATGATTGAAGCATTTCCAATTGAACGGTTTCTAGCATAACGCCCCAGGTGAATTCTCTCTTCTTGCTGTTTCAGTCGGGTGCCTGATGAGCAAACGGTGGAAAATTTGTCCCCTCGGATTCCACGATCTGTCTTTGAACATCAGGGCAGCGGTGACAATGCGTCCCTCACTCGGTTATCTCCTCCGGAAACGCTACAAGGGGAGGAAGAAAAGGAAGACATGTCTGATTCCTCCGACATCAGCGCCTGCAGTGCTACATATAGCAACTTAGGTAAGCACCTTGCACCTGCACAGCTGAATAAAATCCCACATTGTCTGCTTTGAACTGGATTATATGGCAGTGTGGACTCTGATAATCCAGTCAAAAGCAGATATTTTTATTTTATTTTATTTCCTGCATTTCTATCCCGCCGCTTTTCAACCCTAGAAGGGGGACTCAGGGCGGCTTACAATGGGCCCTGTTATGAGGCCAATACATAACGATCTATATAAATGAAAATGTAATGTTCGTTTGTGGGATTAACAGAACTCAAAAACCAGTGGGCCAATTGACACCAAATTTGGACAGCATATACCTAACAACCCAATGTCTGTCCTTCACTCCAAAAAAAATTGATTTTGTCATTTGGGAGTTGTAGTTTCTGGGATTTATAGTCAGGGGCGGCTCAACCCATTAAGCAAAGTAAGCATTCGCAGTATAGTTGATTTTGCCCAGGGGCGCTCTTGAGGCGCTCTTGAGGGAAAATAGACCTTGACATATGCGAGTTGTAGTTACTGGGATGTATAGCTCATCTAAAATCAAAGAGCATTCTGAACTCCACCAATGATGGAGTTGAACCAAATATGGCACACAGAACTCCCATTTATACAAACTCATGTTTTATCTGAGTAACTCATACTGTTAAGCTATTGAATTTATAGCATATGTTTGACCTACAAATGCCACACACTAGAAGAATCCTACATTTATCTCCAGTTCTGACACTAATTTTTTTATTTCATATGTTTCAATTTTGCTTTTTCACCAAGTAATTTGGAAGCAGAATTGGTTTTAAAGGTCACATTTGTAAGACTAGGCACACATTTAGGGCAGCCGTTCATAAATGGTCACAAGTGGGTGCATCCATCTCACTTTGTATGCCGTCTGCCATAAATCAGCCGGAGAAATTGGACACAGTGTGACAGCACACAAATTAATAGGTAAGGATGACACGCTCTCTCCCCTTGTCATTCTTTTGTTTGAAGTGATTATAACCTTTTAGTGTAGTCCTTTCTACTCTAGTTTGCGAGCTCCTTGGGTTAGGAGCAGTCCTTTTGCAGTCTCTAAAGCAATGTAGGTGAACTATATATCCTAGCAACTACAACTCCCAAATGTTGAGGTCTATTTTCCCCAAACTCCCCAGATCCATTATCCACAATTCTCTCTGGATGTAGGTGAATGACAACTCCCAAACGCAAGGACAATGCCCACCAAAACCTTCCAGTATTTTCTAAAGGTCATGGGAGTTCTGTGTGCCAGGTTTGGTTCAATTACATCGTTGATGGGGTTTAGAATGCTCTTTCATTGTAGGTGAACCATAAATTCCAGCAACTACAACTCCCAAATGTCAAGGTCTATTTCCCCCAAAATCCACCAGTCTTCATATTAAGGCATGTTGAGTATCTTGCCAAGTTTGGTCCAGATCCATCATCATTTGAGTCCACAGTACTCACTGGATGAAGGTGAACTACAACTCCCAAACTCAAGGCCAATGCTCACCAGGCCCTCCTAGTGTTTTCTGTTGGTCATGAGAGTCCTGTCTGCCACTTTTGGTTCAATTCCTTCATTGGTGGAGTTCAGAATGCTCTTTGATTTTAGGTCAACTATAAATCCCAGCAACTACAACTCCCAAATGACAAAATCAATTTTTTGGAGTGATGATCACTTCTTGGGATGTTAGGTGTATGCTGCCCAAATTTGGTGTCAATTAGTCCAATGATTTTTGAGTTATGTTAATCCCACAAACATTACATTTTTATTTATGATGATGGTGGTGGTGGTGATGGTGGTGATTATTATTATTATTATTATTATTATTATTATTATTATTAGAAACACAACAAGATGAGTCCACAGCAGACACTCTTCTGGCTGTTGAATTAGATCACACGTTGTTGTGCTCTCTGGCCACAGTACTCGCTGGATGTAGGTGAACTACAACTCCCAAACTCAAGGAAGCTCACCAGACCCTCCTAGTGTTTTCTGTTGGTCATGGGAGTCCTGTCTGCCACTTTTGGTTCAATTCCTTCATTGGTGGAGTTCAGAATGCTCTTTGATTGTAGGTCAACTATAAATCCCAGCAACTACAACTCCCAAATGACAAAATCAATTTTTTGAGTGATGATCACTTCTTGGGTTGTTAGGTGTATGCTGTCCAAATTTGGTGTCAATTTGTCCAATGGTTTTTGAATTATGTTAATCCCACAAACGAACATTATATTTTTATTTATATAGATGATGATGATGATGATTATTATTATTATTATTATTATTAGAAACACAACAAGATGAGTCCACAGCAGACACTCTTCTGGCTGTTGAATTGGATCACACGTTGTTGTGTGTTGTTGTTGTTGCTATTATTATTATTATTATTATTATTATTATTATTATTATATGTCCAGATACACCAAACTGCTGTCTCACCTAGTGTTTTTAATTTTTTAATCCTTTGGAATTGGCCCTGCCTATTATTATTATTATTATTATTATTATTATTATTATGTACTTGTGTCACAGGTCCAATGACTATTGTTTCTCCTTCTGCAGGGCAATCCAGAGCAACTATGATACCTCCAAAGCATCCTCGGCAACCGAAGGGGGCTTTGGACGACGCCATTGCTTTTGGCGGAATATCGGATCTGGAAACGGCTCCCAGTTTACATCCAACACCACCTCCCCTGCCAAAGAAAACCATCCTAAGAGCTCATACAGAACCAGTTCCAAAGGAACTCCAGAAACATACCCTTGAAAACAGCATGTGCGTGATGGCCAACCCTACCTATGACATTGATACCAACTGGGAAGCCAGCAGCGCCTGCTCTTCAGTCAGCTCAGAATTCAAGGCAGTGGACAATGAATCAGGAGACTCCTTGGATAGGCCTCCAACAAAAGGACTGGCAATCTGCTCATCCGCCAATAGCTTTTCCAGCCTAACTGCTACCAGTACGAAGGACAGGGCTTCTAATAGCGTGGAGTCTCTGTCAAGTCGACCTGCCACCCATGGCAAGCATAGCAAAACTGTCCAGAAGCCACAAAGGCAAGCACTTTATAGAGGGATTGAAAACAGGGGAGAGGTGGTGAGCAAGATCCGAAGCCTTCACACTGACTCCCTGAGGAAACTGTCTGCTAAGTGTGAAGACTTGTTCATGGCTGGACAGAAGGACCAGCTTCGATTTGGCGTAGACAGCTGGTCGGACTTCAGATTAACCAGCGACAAACCATGCTGCGAAGCAGGCGATGCTGTCTACTACTCTGCATCTTATGCAAAAGATCCCATCAACAACTACGCAGTCAAGGTAAGAAGCTAATCCATCCATTGAGATTAACAGTTTTCCTGACTGTGCCTTATATTTGGTTGCCTTTGAGTTCAGGCTTTACTAAGTAAAATATGTGCTCTTCTGTGCTTTGTGATTGCAAAGGCACGCTCATGTTTAGGCTGTGTATTCTGTTCTTAGTATTTATTTTTGGTGTCATAGTTCTTAGGATCGGGCTGTAAGCCATTCTTCATACATTGCATTCCATATGTTTCTAGGATGGCCCTGAGGAAATGCAGCAAGTAAATAAAAGCAAGGAGTTAATGCCACAAATTCCTTCCTTTTATGCAAACCAAATTATTTGGCACTGGATCTCGAGCTTTGCTTTTTTTAACATTTCTGACTTTTCAGAAATCTACCCCAATCTATTTTGATTAGTCCTGTTATCAGTTTATAAAGAGACACACTTTCTTATTTGTTGACAGGGTGGTTGAAATAGTTTTCCTTTTATTCATTATTATTTCTTTATTTACTCCATTTATATACCGTTTTTCTCCTCCTAAGGGAACTCAAAGTGGTTTCCAACATTATAAAGGCAAAATTCAATGTCGTACAAACCAGTGAAAACCAAAAGATAATAGCAAGACAATAACATATAGCCATAAATTAATCTAACCAAAATAAAACATAAAATAAGATTTAGAAATCTTGTTGTTGTTGTTCATTCGTTCAGTCATCTCCGACTCTTCATGACCTCATGGACCAGCCCACGCCAGAGCTCCCTGTCGGCCGTCACCACCCCCAGCTCCTTCAAGGTCAGTCCAGTCACTTCAAGGATGCCATCCATCCATCTTGCCCTTGGTCGGCCCCTCTTCCTTTTGCCTTCTACTTTCCCCAGCATCATTGTCTTCTCTAGGCTTTCCTGTCTCCTCATGATGTGACCAAAGTACTTCAACTTTGTCTCTAGTATCCTTCCCTCCAATGAGCAGCCGGGCTTTATTTCCTGGAGGATGGACTGGTTGGATCTTCTCACAGTCCAAGGCACTCTCAAAACTTTCCTCCAACACCACAGCTCAAAAGCATCGATCTTCCTTCGCTCAGCCTTCCCTAAGGTCCAGCTCTCACATCCGCAGGTGACTACAGGGAATACCATGGCTTTAACTAGGCGGATCTTTGTTGCCAGTCTGATGTCTCTACTCTTTACTATTTTATCAAGACTGGACATTGCTCTCCTCCCAAGAAGGAAGCGTCTTCTGATTTCCTGGGCACAGTCTGCATCTGCAGTAATCTTTGCGCCTAGAAATACAAAGTCTGTCACGGCCTCCACATTTTCTCCCTCTATTTTCCAATTGTCAATCATTCTTGTTGCCATAATCTTGGTTTTTTTTATGTTTAGCTGCAAGCCGGCTTTTGCGCTTTCTTCTTTCACCTTGTTAGAAGGTTCTTCAGCTCCTCCTCGCTTTCGGCCATCAGAGTGGTGTCATCTGCATATCTGAGGTTGTTAATGTTTCTTCCAGCAATTTTCACCCCAGCTTTGCATTCCTCAAGCCCCGCACATCCTCGCATGATGTGTTCTGCATACAAGTTAAAAAGGTTGGGTGAGAGTATGCAGCCTTGCCGTACGCCTTTCCCAATCTTGAACCAGTTCTGTTGTTCCGTGGTCAGTTCTGACTGTTGCCACTTGGTCCTTGTACAGATTCCTCCGGAGAGAGGGAAGGTGGCTTGGGATGCCCATCCCACCAAGAACTTGCCACAATTTATTATGATCCACACAGTCAAAGGCTTTAGAGTAGTCAATGAAGCAGAAATAGATGTTTTTCTGAAACTCCCTGCCTTTCTCCATTATCCAGCGGATATTGGCAATCTGGTCTCTCGTTCCTCTGCCTTTTCTAAACCCAGCTTGAACATCTGGCAACTCTCGCTCCATGTATTGCTGGAGTCTTCCTTGCAGGATCTTGAGCATTACATAAATAAAAATGTAATGTTTGTTTGTGGGATTAACAGAACTCAAAAACCACTGGACAAATTGACACCAAATTTGGACACAAGACACCAAACAACCCAACGTATGTCCTTCACTCAAAAAATGGTTTTTTTCATTTGGGAATTGTAGTTGCTGGGATTTATAGTTCACCTACAATCAAAGAGCATTCTGAACCCCACCAACGATGGAACTGAACGAAACTTGGCACACAGTTCTCCCATGACTAACAGAAAATACTGGAAGGATTTGGTGGACAGTGTCCTTTGGTTTTGGAGTTGTAGTTCACCTACATCCAGAGATCACTGGACTCAAACAATGATGGATCTGGACCAAACTCTACACAAATACTCAATATGCCCAAATGGGAACACTGGTGGTGTTTGGGGAAAATAGAATCTTGACGTTTGGGAGTTGTAGTTGCTGGGATTTATAGTTCACTTACAATCACAGAGCATTCTGAACCACACCAACGATAGAATTGGGCCAAACCTCCCACACAGAACCCCCATGTGGGCCACAGCAATGCGTGGCACGAGACGGCTAGTCAATATAAATAAAAATGTAATGTTCATTTGTGGGATTAACATAACTCAAAAACCACTGGACGAATTGACACCAAATTTAGACACAAGATTCCTATCAGGCCAATAAGTGACCATCACTCATAAAAACACTGAAAAACACAGCAAAAGAAACATTAAAAACCAAACATTTAAAAAATACATTAGAACGCATGCACAAAACCACACACACACACACACACACACATATATGAGTGACCATCACTCATAAAAACACTGAAAAACACATCAGAAGAGACTTAAAAGCCAAAAAATAATTTAAAAAATGCAACGCATGTGCAAAACCACATATATATACATACACACACAAAAAAACATATACACAAACTGGGCCACAGCAACACCTGGCAGGGGACGGCTAGTTGAACAAATAAACAACAAAAAAAACCATAATATTTAGTTCCATGCAAGTGCAATTTAACATTCGGTTTTTCTGACACTATATAAAAAACCAATTGCACTCAATTAAATGCCTATGTTAACATGCTAATTTTTTTCTATGGGTTCCATTATATACCCCTATATTGTAAAATCATAGCCAATGTTCTTGTACTGAATGCGAAAAATTAAACCGTCCAATTTGTTAAGCTCAAAAATTACCCAAACTAGCTGTGAATCCATAGCTCAGGAGTGCCTCCTAAATTAGAAGATATTCACCAGTGGCAAAGCTCCGACAAAAGATCGTGGGAATTACAAACCCCAGGCTCCGCATTCAGGAAATGTAGATGTATTGATTTATTTCTATGGCAAGAAGCCCAGCTAAGATAATTGGAGACATGGCTGTTCCCATTTGTTCTTGATACAAAATAATTTTAATTGATTTCCCCGAGAAACTGATAGTGTAATTTTTCTTTAACTTATCTTGATTATTTGATAGGAATACAATTACCATTGGTTTAGTTTCAAAATCAGGTCCAAATATTATCTGCTGATGTCAAGATACACAAACCATTTGTTCGTCTTGAGTGCAGTACTGCTTTGATCAGGTGTGGCAGGAATAAAGTTCAATAGCATCTTATCTTGTTTTGCTACAATAGGTCAAGTAGGATGATCATCTCGATGAGCCGTTAACGGCTAATTGCATTGTCATTTTCCAAACCAAAAAAACACAGGAAACAAGGTGAAAATTGCTTGGTGAAACAATGTCAACTTTTGAAATGTGATTCTTTCTCAAACGAGGCAAAATAAAAGATCTCTTGCAGAATTTTTGTTATGGAGCATCGGACTTGCATTATAAGTATGCATCCAGACAAGACAGAGGTCCTCTTGGTCAGCCAGAAGGCCAAACAGGGCATAGGGTTACAGCCTGTGTTGGATGGGGTTACACTCCCCTTGAAGGCATACGTTTGCAGCTTGGGAGTGATCCTAGATTCATCGTTGAGCCTGGAACGCCAGGTCTCAGCAGTGGCCGGGGAGCTTTTGCACAACTAAAATTGTGCGTCAGTTGCACCCATAACTTGAGAAGTCAGACTTGGCCACAGTGGTCCACGCTCTGGTTACATCCCGTATAGACTACTGCAATGCGCTCTACATGGGGTTGCCTTTGAAGACTGGGCCAGAGTGAAGAGAGAGGTAGCCAAGGGACAGTTCCATCTTGTCTCCTGCATATGTCATCAGTTGGGGACCACTCCCCCCAGCACCAACTGCTGGTCGGGTCCAGCAGAAGACAGTTCCACCTTGTCTCTTGTGCTATTCTAATAATATAATATAATATATATATATATATGTATAAATATTGCTCTATGCATAATGAGTACCTTAAAATCAAAAGAACCATTGAACGAAATCACACCAAATTTGGCAACAAAACGACTCAGAACACAAGGAGTGACCATCACTCAAAAAAAATGATTTTGTCATTTGGGAGTTGTAGTTGCTAGGATTTATAGTTCACGTCTAATCAAAGAGCACTCTGAACTCCATCAATGATGGAATTGAACCAAACTTGGCACACAGAACTCCCATGACCAACAGAAAATACTGGAAGCGTTGTTGTTGTTGTTGTTGTTGTTATTATTATTAGTCCCAGTGGTGATGGGCACACAGGGTCCTGTGTCTAAAGACCTTGGCCTGCACTTAAGCACAATCAGCGCTGACAAGATTACCATCTGCCAGCTGCAAAAGACCACCTTACTGGGATCTGCACGCATCATTCGCCGATACATCACACTGTCCTAGACATTTGGGAAGGGTCTGACATGTGATCCAATACAACAGCCAGCAGAGTGTCTGCTGTGGACTCATCTTGTTGTGTTTCAAATAATTATAATTATAATAAAACAAAATAACAACAAAAACTTTATTTTTGTGTCCAGCCACCATCTTCCTGAAGGGACTCAGGGCAACTTACATGGGGACAAGTCCGGTCAAACAGAGATTAAAATATAACACAGTAAAAATTACAAATACAAAACATCATAAAAACATAACCAACAACTACTACTACTAGCCTAACAGAATGGCCATATGCAAAGCTCATGGGCAAGGCAGGACTTGAGCCATAAAGTTGCAAGGACAGGAGCCCTGATAGAAAAATGCAGGAGCCTGATAATAAGTTTGATCTAGGAGAGCTAGGTGAATTAGAGCAATACAACTATAGTGCTGGGGCAATGGTAAAGTGCAAGAGCCAAAGTTAAGTTATGGCTAGAGGGGCCAAAATGATCTAGTGAACTGATTAATCAAACATACATTGGAATAATAAATAAGTAGATGTTGCAATTTTGCATAAAACCACATTGTGTTCACCTGTTATGATCAAAAGTCAATACATATGGAAGAAATAACTCCCCAAATTTAGTCTTTCCCCATAATTCAAACAGAAGAGAGAAGCAAGTGGCCAAATTTATTACACACTAGCTTGGGAACCCGGCGGTGCCCGGGTTATTTCAAAAAATCATTGTGTGCCAAGGTTGGTTTTTATCAGGAAACCAACCTACTGCAAATCTCATCGTCCATGGTCCATCCTCCTTCAAACACACACAGACACACACATATATATAACACTAGCTTGGGGACCCGGTGCTGCCCGGGTTATTTGAGAAAGGAATTGTGTATCAAGGTTGGTCTTTATCAGTTATTTATATGGCTCACAGTGGTCTCAGGAAGTTACTGAAGGTACTGAGAGTCCCATCATCTGTGGTCCATCCTCCTCCAAACTGCACCAGGATGTAGAGTGGATCATGGGGCCTTTGTATACCAAGTTTGGTCTTTATCGGTCATTGGATGAGGGTCACAGTGGTCTCAATAAGTGAGTGAAGGTACTTCAAGTCCTATTATCCATGGTGAATCCTCATTCAAGCCACAACTGAATATAGAGTGAGTCATGGTGGCTCTGTGTGTCAAGTTTGGTCTTTCTCAGTCATTGGTGAGGATTACAGTAGTCTCAGGAAGTGAGTATAAGTACTGCAAGTCCCATCATCCGTGGTCCGCCCTCCTACAAAGTGCAGCAGATGTAGAGCGGGCCATGGTTTTTATCGGTCATTGTTGGGAGCCACAGTGTTTGAAAGTACTACAAATCCCATCATCCATTTTCCGTACTCCCCCAAACCTCACCACAATGTAATGGGGGTCATGGGGGTTATGTGTGCCAAGTTTGGTCCAGGTCCATCACCCGTGCTGGTCGCGGTGGTTTGTGAAAGTGGGAGCCAATCAGAGAGCTGCCACATACACCACCACATACAAACATTCACTTTTGTTATATATATAGATATACATTGTGTGGTAAAAGCATCCTGAGCACATCCAATTCAAGGTAAATCAGAATTCCTGCTCTCATTTCATGGATATGTATTAAAAAAAAATAGCGTCATAAGACCTAGAATGAGCCAACATGGCCCAGAATGGTTTTCCCTCCTTTAAAACCCTTTCTCCTGTTTGTCTTTTCTTCTGGTAGATCTGCAAGAGCAAAGCGAAAGAATCCCAGCAGTATTACCACAGTTTGGCCATCCGTCAGAGCTTGGCTATCCATTACAACATCCAGCAGGATTGTGGCCACTTCCTCGCAGACGTGCCTGTCCGGCTTCTTCCATGGGAGGATCCCAACTCCCCGGAAGAGGAGGAGGAAGAGCAGGATGACGACGCGCAAAAGAACAAAGGAGGCCCCTCCTGTGTGGAGGTTTCACGGAAAGACAGTCCGAGCCCAGACGGGACCATCAGTAGACAGCGCAGCCGGGTTGTGGTGATCACCAGAGAGGTTCCCTATCTGACCGTGGCAGACTTTGTGCGAGCATCGTCCGATCGCCATGTGAATAACCCAGACTTTTACGAAAGGCAGGTGTGCCTCCTCCTTTTGCAGCTGTGTTCTGGTCTGGAGCACCTGAAGCCCTATCACATCACGCATTGCGACCTGCGCTTGGAGAACCTCTTACTGGTGGACTACCGGCCGGGAGGTACTCTCCTCAACTTTGACTCGGTGGAACCCACTCCGACGGCCGCTTGCCCCGCCAGGCTGATAGTGAGCAATTTCTCTCAGGCCAAGCAAAAGACTCACATGGTGGACCCAGAAGTCCTGAAAGACCAGTCCCGCCTCGCTCCGGAGATTATCACAGCAACCCAGTACAAGAAATGCGACGAGTTCCAAACCGGCATCCTCATTTACGAAATGTTACACCTGCCCAACCCCTTCGACGAGAACCCCGAGCTGAAGGAGAAAGAGTACACGCGTGCCGACCTGCCCAGAATCCCCTGCCGCTCGCTTTATTCCCTGGGACTTCAGCAGCTTGCGAACTGCTTGCTAAACCCAAACCCCTCGGAGAGGATCCTGATATCGGAGGCCAAGGGCGTCCTGCAGTGTTTGCTTTGGGGTCCCCGAGAGGACGTGTTCCAGACTTTCAGTGCCTCCTCCCGAGCGGCCCAAAGGGAGACGGTGCTCCAGAACTGGCTGGACATCAAACGGACCCTGCTGATGATCAAGTTTGCCGAGAAGTCTTTGGACCGGGAATGTAAAGTGAACCTTGAAGACTGGCTTTGCTGCCAGTATTTGGCGTTTGCCACTACGGACTCCCTCAGCCGAGTCGTGAAAATCATGCAGCGGCGTTAATTTATGTGAGCTCTGTCCTTTCTCCAGCCGCGTGCTGTGTGTGGAAGTGTGACACCTCTAGTCTAGGTCCCAAGGTCGCCAACACTGAGCAAACAGATCCTGTCCGGAAGGGCTGTTTCCGGTTAGAGGTGCAAGAGGGAGGTGTGACGCTCATTGCTTAGTACGGCTAGCGACTGGGCAAGGGAGTGTCCACAAACGTCAAAGGGAAACCACTACTGCCGTTCTCATTTTATGCCCTGCATTGCAAAGGAAAGCACCCGAAATGAGTGTGAAGCCTGTCACGACTGAGCCAGCAGAATGTAAGCCATTTCTCACAAAGATAGGCCTTCTTTCTTGTCAGCCCAGCCCATCGAAAGTGTGACTCAACCTCACCAGGTTTTGAAATGCAGCTCTGATTTTATCCTTGGGAATGAGAAAGCGCTTTGGACCCCAGCACGGGGTGGTGACTCATTTCTAGCCATTAGACATGAGCAACCCATGGTTCTAAATGATTCTAAAGTACTTACAAAGTTAAGTTCTGGTGATGAAAATTAGGGGGTGCTAGGTGCTTTCTTGGGGAGCCACCGGTGGCGCAGTGGGTTAAAACACTGAGCTGCTGAGCTTGTTGATCGAAAGGTCGCAGGTTCGATTCCGCTGTCAGCCCTAGCTTCTGCCAACCTAGCAGTTCGAAAACATGCAAACGTGAGTAGATCAATAGGTACCGCTCCGGCGGGAAGGTAACGGCGCTCCATGCAGTCATGCCGGCCACATGACCTTGGAGGTGTCTACGGATAACGCTGGCTCTTCGGCTTAGAAATGGAGATGAGCACCACACCCCGGAGTCAGACATGACTGGACTTAATGTCAGGGGACTACCTTTACCTTTACCTTTTAGGTGCATTCTTTCTACAGCATTGCTAAAGTTCTGGTGGTGAAAATTAGGGGGTGCAAGGTGCTTTCTTGGGGAGCTCCCGGTGGCGCAGTGGGTTAAAACACTGAGCTGCTGAGCTTGTTGATCGAAAGGTCACAGGTTCGATTCCGGGGAGCGGCGTGAGCTTCCGCTGTCAGCCCTAGCTTCTGCCAACCTAGCAGTTCGAAAACATGCAAATGTGAGTAGATCAATAGGTACCGCTCCGGCGGGAAGGTAACGGCACTCCATGCAGTCATGCCAGCCACATGACCTTGGAGGTGTCTACGGACACCAGCTCTTCGGCTTAGAAATGGAGATGACACCACACCCCAGAGTTAGACATGACTGGACTTAATGTCAGGGGACTACCTTTACCTTTACCTTTTAGGTGCTTTCTTTCTACAGCATTGCTAAAGTTCTGGTGGTGAAAATTTCCGAACTCTAACAAAACTTTCAAAATTTCATTATTATTTCATTATTGGCAATTTTTATGACAGAACCAATTAGGAACGGCCATTTATAATGAAATTTTGAAAGTCCTTTGTCCCACCCTGGTCATTCCACAGATATATAAACACATTTTCCTACTTCCATCCTCACTACCTCTGAGGATGCTTGCCATAGATGCAGGCGAAACGTCAGGAGAAAATGCCTCTAGAACATGGCCATATAGCCCGGAAAAACCTACAACAACCCTTTGAAAGTTTTGTTAGAGTTCTGAAATTTTCACCACCAGAACTTTAGCAATGCTGTAGAAACAAAGTTTTGCCTACTAGCCACCCAGAACAAAGGGCCTATTTCTTTCTTTTTTTCTTACTGGGGTAAAGAATATATTTTGGGCATACCTCTGGTATTTTGTCTTCTTTTTAAATAATGAAAAACAAGTTTGGGTTGCTGTGAGTTTTCCGGGCTGTCTGGCCATGTTCCAGAAGCATTCTCTCCTGACGCTTCACCTGTGGCAAGCGTCCTCAGAGGTTGTGAGGTTTGTTGGAAGCAAGGCAAGTGGGGTTTGTGATGAAAGTCAAGCGTAGTTCACATTTGAGCAGTCCTTACTTACTTAGGCGATCCCTCGTTTTCCGAGGAGGATTGTCTTCCAGTATTCTTGTGGGTCCGTATGTGGCTGTGGAGCCCTATTCTTGCTCTGCATCTTCTTCCGCAGTGAGGGCATTGGTTTCCAGGTGGAAGGCGGTCTCGGTCGGGGTTGGCTTGATGCGCCTTCCTCTTGGCACGCTTCTCCCTTCCGCCCTCCATCCGTACCTCTTCAAATTCTGCAGCACTGCTGGTCACAGCCGACCTCCAGCTGGAGCGGTCATGGGCTAGGGCTTCCCAGTTCTCAGTGTCTATGCCGGAGTTTTTAAGGTTGGCTTTGAACCCATCTTAAGATGACCAGTCCACACATTGCCTTGCCAGAGAAAGAATTATTTACTTTACTTTACTTTACTTGTATACAGCCTTTCTCATACTCAAGGTGGTTTACAACAAGTCAGCACATGCTTTGAGTCCCTGCAGGGCTGAAAAAGGCGGTATATAAATACTGTAAATGAATAACAACAACAAAATACAAATTAAACATTAAAACAGTATAAAACCGCAATAGAATCAATAAAAACAATAAAAACCAACAGCATCAAGAAAATATGCCACACAGAAAAAACGTAAAGAACAAGTTGTTTACTCTTCATAGTTCAGAACAACATGTGTACAATCATATGATCAGTTGCATCGACTCACATAATGTCCTTTTTTCTTTGTCCATGTGGATAAACTCCTTCAGCAGCTCATGAAGCCAGAGCACACTCCAAACTCTGTCTCTTGCCGCTTCGCTCTGCTTCTCTGCAAGCACTTTCATAGCTCAAGCCTGATAAATGTAACGGTATCCAAAAGTCCCAGGCTCAGCCATCTTCCCAGGCATAGCCCAGCCAATAAGATTCGTGCATCTCTTTTTACAATTGACATACAAATACTAAGTGATTTCTTGCATGCTCCAACAGAGTTTATATACTAATAATAATAATAATAATAATAATAATAATAATCTTTATTTGTACCCCGCCACCATCTCATTTACGAAATCTCGGGGCAGCTAACATGAGGCCATGCCCAAAATCCAGCAAAATAAAGACAAAATGCAGGCAACAAAATATGTATCTGTGAAATGTCCAGGGTGGGAGAAAGTGCTCTTGTCTTTTTGAGGCAAGTGTGAATTGTGCACTTGATCACCTTCATTAGCATTGAATAGCCTTGCAGCTTCAAGGCTTGGCTGCTTCCACAAGCATGTGGAAAGGAGGAAACTATGAAAATGAACAAAATCTGGCTACCAGTGTTTTAAAAAACTCTAAAATCAAGATAGTAAATAAATAACAACACTCAAAAATTGTCTGTCTGTCTGAGGCAAAGGTGAATATCTTGGTTAGCATTTAATAGCCTTGCATCTTCAAGGCTTGTCTGTTTCCTGCCTGGGGGAATCCTTTGTTGGGAGGTGATTAGCTGGCCCTGATTGTTTCCCATCTGGAATTCCCCTGTTCTTTCTCCCACCCAGGACATTCCAGAGATATATAAACTCCACTTCCCATGCTTCCACCAGACCTCACAACCTCTGAGGATGCCTGCCATAGTTGTGGTAGAAATGTCAGGAGAGAGTGCCACAGATGTTTGAGGCAAGGGTGAATATTGCAATTGATCATCTTGGTTAGCATTTAATAGCCTTGCATCTTCAAGGCTTGTCTGCTTCCTGCCTGGGGAAATCCTTTGTTGGGAGATGATTAGCTGGCCCTGTTTATTTCTCGTCTGGAATTCCCCTGTTCTTTATCCCACCCAGGACATTCCAGAGATATATAAACCCCACTTGCCATGCTTCCAACAGACCTCACAACCTCTGAGGATTCCTGCCATAGATGTGGGAGAAATGTCAGAAGAGAATGCTTCTGGAACAAGCCATACAGCTTAGAAAACTCATAGCAACCCAGTGATTCTGGTCATGAAAGCCTTCGACAACACACAAAATAAGAATACTAGAGTTGTGTCTGCTAAATGTAAATGAGAGGAAAAGAGTGTTTTCTTCACTCTCTTCTCTTAAGCTATGGCTGTAGATTAGAAAACTCATCTCTATCTCTATGCCTGTATTGTTACACAAAGCACAGTGTTAAAAAAAATCCTTTACCGCACACCACACATGGCTGCAGAGCAGAAGCAGAATGTGGTTGCCCTTGGTTTGGAGAATGGGACAGTTCCTGCTAATAGACAATTGCGTCCACTGGCCTCAGGCTCTTCCACTGCCCTTGGTTAGCATTATCATAATTAATAGTCCATCAATAACCTCTAGCAGAATTAATGTGTCAGGCATTCTGGCAAAAAGAAAAAAGATGGCTAGATGCAGGGTTCGTGACCAGAAACGATAAATCATAATTCATGGTCAGTAAAGACAAAAAATATTAATATGGAAGTTGGTCGAAGGGAAGGGGAAAGAGCTTGGTGTGTCTGAATGTTGAGCGGAGAGACAGCCAGTGCGGAAAGGGGTTAAGCACCACTTCTCCCTTAGCATCACGATCAAGTATCGGCAATTTTTCAAAGTTGTTTTCCTGCTGTCGAAGGCTTTCATGGCCGGAATCACTGAGTTGCTGTCGTTTTCCAGGCTTTCTGGCCATATTCTAGAAGCATTCTCTCCTGACGTTTCACCTGCATCTATGGCAGGCATCTTCAGAGGTTGTGAGGTTTGTTGGAAGCATGGCAAGTGGAATGTCCAGGTAGAGAGAAAGAACTTGTCTGTTTGAGGCAGGTGTGAATATTGCAACTGGTGACCTGGATTAGACTTGAATGACCTTTCAGCTTCAAAGCCTTGCTGCTTCCTTCCTGGGGGAAGGTGTTCGCTGGCCCTGATTATTTCATGCCTGGGCATTCCAAAAATAGATAAACCCCACTTGCCTAGTTTCCAACAAACCCCACCACCACTGAGGATGCCTTCCATAGATGTGGGCGAAATGTCAGGAGAGAATGCTTCTGAATGCTTTTTCTAATTTTCCTTGCATAGACTTTGGCTGGCAACATATTTTGTAGGCCTGGGTAATCCATGGTTATAAAGTACTTACAAAACTAAAATTCTGGTGGTGAAAATTCCAGAACTCTAACAAAACTTTCAAAATGTAATTATTATTCCATTATTGGTGATTTTTATGATCGAACCCATTAGGAGCTGCCATTTATAATAAAATTTTAAGAGTTTTGTTAGAGTTCTGAAATTTTCATCACCAGAACTTTAATTTTGTATGTACGTTAGAACCATGCTTCTGGAACATGGCTGTACAGCCTGTATGCAACGCAATTTTATTTCTAATTTTCCTTGCATAGACTTTGGCTGGCAACATATTTTGTAGGCCTGGGTAATCCATGGTTATAAAGTACTTACAAAACTAAAATTCTGGTGGTGAAAATTCCAGAACTCTAACAAAACTTTCAACATTTAATTATTATTTCATTATTGGTGATTTTTAGGATAGAACCCATTAGGAACTACCATTTATAATGAAATTTTGAGAGTTTTGTTAGAGTTCTGACATTTTCATCACCAGAACTTTAGTTTTGTAAGGACGTTAGAACCATGCTTCTGGAACATGGCCGTACAGCCTGTACAGCAACACAATTTTTCTTCTAATTTTCCTTGCATAGACTTTGGCTGGCAACATATTTTGTAGGCCTGGGCAATCCATGGTTCTAAATGGTTCTAAAGTACTTACGAATCTAAAATTCTGGTGGTGAAAATTTCAGAACTCTAACAAAACTTTCAAAATTTCATTATTATTTCATTATTGGTGATTTTTATGATGGAACCCATTAGGAACTGCCATTTATAATGAAATTTTGAGAGTTTTGTTAGAGTTCTGAAATTTTCATCACCAGAACTTTAGTTTTGTAAGTACTTAAGAACCATGGCTTGACCAAGCCTAATATTTTGGTGTTTTCCTGCTTCTATTGGTGATCTGAAATGCCACGTCTGAAAAAGTCATTGGTAAAGTAAGGAAATGTTAAAGAAACAAGTCCAAGCACCCAAATGAAGCGGCTGTCTTCCTAGACTGACACGTTGGCCTTTATCTTTGCCCCGGATCTGTTTGCTCAGTGTTGGCTCTTCTCCTTTGGATGGTTCAGAAACGACGGAGTCGAAGCCTGGGACTGAAATCCCACAACTGGGGATGGTTGCTGGAAGGCGGAGCGCTCTTGTGTTCCTCCTCTGGATATATGTGCAATTTAGGGATGTATTATACGAAAAGCCGTGTAAGTGTTTACGTTGCATCACAGACTAACCATACGTTGGATCTGCCTCCTTTCCTTCCGTGGCACATAGAAGCACAAAGTAGTGTGTGCTCTTTCTTCCTTTTCTCTTTCTTCCTTCCAGATTGAGGTTTTTATTGATAAGCTGTGACTAAGCCTTGGAGACAAATGGCCACTTTGAACAACTTTGGCATTTTTGGCAACTCAGAAACCAAGCCTAAAGGAATGCAAAGTGAACCCAGCCTTGTAGTTCATAGACAGCTGAGCCCAACATAGAATGCACAGTGGCTTCTTATAATCTTTTATATCCTCTGGTTAGTAGTGAAACAAGATAAAGGATAATGTGGTTTGCTGATTTGCTTTCAGTTGGGGGTGAGAAACCTGGATACAACCCCCACCTCGCTGCTTTTGGAGGCTTCCAGAAGCAAGTTGTGTTTTTTGGAAGCCTCCAAGAAAGTATGTCTGAGCTTTAAAATGGGGGTGGCAATTACATTTGGAATGCATTCCTGCCCACTTCTGGTCTGGAGGTGGCCCAAAAGTATTGTTTAGATCAGTGTTTCTCAACCTGGGGGTTGGGACCCCTGAGGGGGTCACAAAGGGGTGTCAGAGGGGTCTCCAAAGACCATCAGAAAACACAGTATTTTCTGTTGGTCATGGGGGTTCTGTGTGGGAAGTTTGGCCCAATTCTATCATTGGTGGGGTTTAGAATGCTCCTTGATTGTAGGTGAACTATAAATCCCAGTATCTACAACTCCCAAATGTCAAAGTATATTTTCCCCAAACCCCATCAGTGTTCACATTTGGGCATATTGAGTATCCGTGCCAAGTTTGGTCCAGATCCATCATTGTTTGAGCCCACAGTGCTCTCTGGATGTAGGCAAACTACAACTCCCAAACTCAAGGTCAGTGCTCACCAAACCCTTCCAGTATTTTCTGTTGATCATGGGAGTTCTCTGTGCCAACTTTGGTTCAATTCCATCATTGGATTCAGAATGCCCTTTGATTGTAGGTGAACTATAAATCCCAGCAACTACAACTCCCAAATGACAAAGTCAATCCCCTAGCCAACCACACCAGTATTCAAATTTGGGCATACCGGGTATTTGTGCCAAATTTGCTCCCGTGAATGAAAATACATCCTGTAGATCATTATTTACATGGCGATTCATAATGTTAGGGTTATGGTTGGGGGTCACCACAACATGAGGAACTGTATTAAGGGGTCGCGGCATTAGGAAGGTTGAGAACCACTGGTTTAGATGGAGATAATTATAGTGGCATATCAAGAATCAATATGCCGAGGCCTAGAATGTAAGATCTGGTTGTTATCTAACCAGTTGGCATGTGCAATCCATGGTTCTAAAGTACTTACAAAACTAAAGTTCTGGTGGTGAAAACTAGGAGGTGCTGGTGCTTTGCTTCTACAGTGTTGCTAAAGTTCTGGTGGTGAAAATTTCAGAACTCTAACAAAACTTTCAAAATTTCATTATAAATGGCAGTTCCTAATTGGTTCTGTCATAAAAATCAATAATAATAATAATAATAATAATAATAATAACTTTATTTATACCCCGCCACTATCTCCCTGTTGCAACCCAGAGCAGGAAATGAGTCCATAAGATTAATCCGCCACACTTGACTGTGGGGAAAAAAACAATTCTTTTTTATTGAAGAAAAATTGTTACAAAATAGAGGAAAATACAAAGTCAAAAAGCCACAGTAAAACTCAGCAGTCAGGAATATCTCAGAACTAGATCAAAATTCCAAAAGCATTACTATAAAAACCTGGAACCTGTTAGCATCTCACTAACCGTACTTGGAAACTAGAAGCCTCTGGGAATGCAGGCCATGAGAAACGGGAAATCTGCCAAGGTATTGCCTCAGTCTAAACGATGCTTGATCTAACGGGACGGCCCGGGAAGAGACACTTTAAACGAAAGAAACTGTTTCGGGACACGCCTCCAGACTTTGAAGCCTGTGCCTCCCTTTCCTTTAATCTGCTTGACCTTCGCAGACTCTGCGATTCACTCCTGTTTTTCCAAATCTGTCCTTTTCTATCCTCATTAAAAAAAGGCAGGTGCTAGTTCCTCTGGAGAGCTATCACCGCCTGAATCTGAAACATTCTCATCAGGCTGTGCAGTTTCACTTTCCAAGCCACTGACCTCAGAATCAACAGTTTCCAAACCATCAGGGGAAAATACATGTTCAGTAGCCTGTTCAGTTGCATCAGGAAATACAATCAGAGAATCAGGTTCAGGTTCACATGCAGGCTGAACCCCAACACTCCCCAAGGGACTCGGAGTGAATAAACGCTGAGCATGAACAAGGTAGGATATAACTGGTATAGGGTTTTCAAAGAGAGACGAGGGAATGCAGTCAATCCTAAACCAGTAGTAAAGTGCATTCTGAGGGCATATTGCTGAGAATTTTCCTTATTCTGGGAAGGCACACTGGAACAACCATGTTTTCAGGCTCCTCCCAAAGACTGCCAGAGTTGGGGCTTGTCTGATGTCCTTGGGAAGTGAGTTCCAGAGTCAGGGGGCCACCACTGAGAAGACCCTCTCCCTCGTCCCCACCAATCGTGCCTGCGAAGGAGGTGGGAGCATGAGCACGGCCTCTCCAGATGATTGTAGAGATCGTGTGCGTTCATACACAGAAATGCGTACTATTAATGAAATAATAATGAAATTTTGAAAGTTTTGTTAGAGTTCTGAAATTTTCACCACCAGAACTTTAGCAACACTGTAGAAGCAAAGAACCAGCGCCCCCTAGTTTTCACCACCACAGTTTTAGTTTTGTAAGTGCTTTGGAACCATTTAGAAGCATGGATTGCACATGCCTACTATCCAGGCCCATGAAAGAAAGCCAATTGGTGCAAGTTTTCTGCAATATATAGCAAAATCCTTCAGAGCCGTGGTCCTCAACTTGTGGCTCCCCAGATGTTTTGGCCTTCAACTCCCAGAAATCCTAACAGCTGGGGACCCACAGGTTGACAACCTGAGGACAACAAACTTGGGTTCAATGTATTGTTGAAAGCTTTCATGGCCAGATTCACTGAGTTGTGAGTTTTCTGGCCTATATGGCCATGTACCAGAAGCATTCTCTCCTGACGTTTCTCCCACATCTATGGCAACCATCCTCAGAGGTTGTGAGGTTTATTGGAAACTAGACAAGGGAGGTTTATATAACTGTTGAAGGTCCAGGGTGGGAGAAAGAACTTTTTTATCTGTTGGAGGCAAGTGTGAATGCTGCAGCATTGCATTGCAAAGCCTTGCAGCTTCAAGGTCTTGCTGATTCCTTCCTGGGGGGATCCTTTGTTGAGCGGTGTTCTGATTGTTTCATGTCAGGGATTCCCCTGTTTTCAGAGTGTTGAGCATTTAAAAACTAAGATCAGGACAGTAAATAAAGAACAATACTTGTTAGCTGCCTCAAGTCCCCATTGGGGAGATGGTGGAGGGGTATAAACAAAGATTATTGTTATTATTATTATTATTATTATTATTATTATTATTATTATTATTTGTCATGTCAGGAGTGACTGCAAGTTATTATTATTATTATTATTATTATTATTATTATGAATACAGAGGAATTCCAAACAGGGAACAGTCAGGGCCAGCTAACACCTCCCAACAAAGGTTTCCCCCATACAGGAGGAGGTTCACAGATTCTTTTTGCTTGCTCTGCCAGGGCTTGAATTGTGCTTCTTTTTTGACTTGGGTGATGGTTGGAGTTTTTATGTACGTATATTTCCATGTGTGCCTTGTTTCCAACAAAACTTACAACCTCCGAAGATGCTTGCCATAGATGTGGGTGAAACATCAGGAGAGAATGCTTCTGGAACATGGCCAGACAGGCCAGAAAACTCAGCAACCCAGTGATTCCAGCCATGAAAGCCTTCGACAACACAGTAAACTTTCCATGCATTACAGACATGGAGATTGAGTCCTTACCTGTGTTGGTGCACTTTGCTCACAGCTTGCGACCTACCTGCCCTTTTTGCCAACTTAGTGGAGGGCACTTTTTCCCCCTGGTTTTTATGTATGCTTTGATCTGTGTGCACATACTTTTTTTCCCCACTTAACCAGCATGTTAACTCTCGCGACACATAAACTACTGACCACTGTGGTAGGCAATACCCCTTTAGACCTGCTATAATTTTCGTTGTGTATAAAGAGATGCGTGTTTTGTCACTTTTCATGTTGACATGCACATGTCAAGTAGACTCTTGAATGTTTTATATAACCTTCTATATTTTATGCAACAGAGCCCCAAAACTTCAAAACTGTCGTTTTGT
The DNA here is from genome assembly GCF_037176765.1 of Anolis sagrei. Lineage (NCBI taxonomy): Eukaryota > Metazoa > Chordata > Lepidosauria > Squamata > Anolidae > Anolis > Anolis sagrei. The sequence continues at coordinate 10,833,869 of NC_090029.1, forward strand.
TTTCTGCTTTAATTTTTGCATTTTTTATAGCATATTCAAACCAGTATTAGCATTGTGTACTCTCTGCCATCTGACTGTGTAATACTGAGCAAACGTTGGTAATGAATGTACAGACATGAATGACTATATGAGAGAAGAGAAAGAGAGACACAGACAAGTTCAGCCTAACCAGAACTGCCATTGGGTTGTTGTAGGTTTTTCCGGCTATATGGCCATGTTCTAGAAGCATTCTCTCCTGACATTTCGCCTACATTTATGGCAAGCATCCCCAGAGGTTGTGAGAACTGCCATTTCTCAATATACTTTATTGCAGGAAAGGAGAAAAAATGAACAGATACGAACAAAAAGAGTGAAAAAAAGTAATGTACAGCATCATTTCTGAAGAAAATAAAATTCTTGCTCTCATAACTCATCAAGAAGGTAACCTGAAATTTAGGGTCTGCACTGATTAAACAATTTTAACTAAGTTATAGTAGAGTCTCGCTTGTCCGACATTCCGTATTATCCGACGTGTCTTGGCTGCTTCTGGCTTAGAAGAATAAAAACAAGACTCTTCCATAGAGAATTGCAACAAAGCCGTTGCTCTGGGTGCGCCCTCCTCTGTTGCTCTGGTACAGTAGTCTTGCTTATCCGACATTCCATATTATCCAACGTGTCTTGGCTGCTTCTGGTTTGGAAGAATAAAAACAAGGCTCTTCCATAGAGAATTGCAACAAGGCCGTTGCTCTGGATGCGCCCTCCTCTGTTGCTCTGGTACAGTAGAGTCTCGCTTATCCGACATTCCATATTATCCGATGTCTCTTGGCTGCTTCTGGTTTGGAAGAATAAAAACAAGGCTCTTCCATAGAGAATTGCAATGAGGCCGTTGCTCTGGGTGCACCCTCCTCTGTTGCTTTGGTACAGTAAAGTCTTGCTTATCCAACATTCCATATTATTCGACATGTCTTGGCTGTTTCTGGCTTGGAAGAATAAATTCAATGCTCTTCCATAGAGAATTGCAACAAGGCCGTTGCTCTGGGTGTGCCCTCCTCGGTTGCCCTGGTACAGTAGAGTCTCGCTTATCCGACGTTCCATATTATTCGATGTGTCTTGGCTGCTTCTAGCTTGGAAGAATAAAATCAAGGCTCTTCCATAAAGAATTGCAACGAGGCCTTTGCTCTGAGTGCGCCCTCCACCGTTGCTCTGATTGGCGTTTTGCAAAGGAAGCTGAGGAGAAGCCGCGAATATGGAGGAGCTGGGCCTCAATGACCTCCATCTCCTCGATGACAGGCGGCAAGCTTGAAGGGGCTTCTAGGCCAAACATGATGGGCATCGGAACCAGACCTTGAGGAAGGCAAAGCAGAGGCGTATCTTTTACCGAACCGCCCGGAATCGCCACCCTCGCCTCGACATCTTCTACCCATCGTTCTGTTCCCGTCGACCACAGCTCACCAGCCTGATTATATGCAAACTGGTTGGAATACCATCATTGTGGCGGAGTTGGCAATCGAGGAGGAGGAGGTGGCAGCACTGGCAAAACTTCTAATATTGAGGCCTACCTCACACTCAAGCCTACTCGCAGACTAAGGCATACCCTAATAACACCAAGATCTATTCTCCCACAGTGAGCCCTACTCCCATTGAGGCCTTTCCTCCCACACAGAGAGGCTGCTCTCACACTGAGAGCTCTCTCAGACTGAGGTGTGGCTAAGCAACAGGCACCCCTGCTTATATTGCCATGCCTAAAATACCTCCCCACTGAATGTGGTTCCAATTCATGTACTGAAAAGGGGAAGCCCTGCTGATTCTGCCAACGCTGCTGACACTGCCCTGGTTGCTCCGCCGACCTCACTCTCAGGCGCTATTGACCTCGGCGCCCATCCTCACCTTGCTCCCCTCTCTTCAGCCCTGGCTGGGCCCTCTCTCTCTCATGCGCCAGCAGCAGAAATGTTTGCTTTATGGAAGAGGGAGGGAAAGAGAGAGAGAGAAAAAGAAGGGGCACTGAAGGTGGGAGGCAAGGAAGGGGGATCGCGTGTAGGAGAATCCTGGGAGTGATGTCAAGAGCCCTTGCTCCCTGCCTCCTGCCTTTGCTAGGGTTTAATAGGCTTTTCCTTCATCTCTCCATATTATCTGACATTTTCGCTTATCCGACGTTCTGGCATCCCATTTACGTCGGATAAGCGAGACTATTATTTATTTATTATTTATTTACAGTGTTTATATTCCGCCGTTCTCACCCCAAAGGGGACTCAGGGTGGATCACAATGTGCATATACATGGCAAACATTCAATGCCATTTTTGACATACAAGACATACAGATAGAGGCCATTCAGCAGTTCTTCCACTTCGGATCCTGGAGGTTGCTCGATTCGGTCACAAGGAGAGCTGTCGCTTTGTCCACTATGACGTCGAGCCTTTTTGATCGTAGTATTTCCTCCTTGCTCTCTGACATTTTAATGGTGTCATAAATTAGCCTCCCCGCTTTAAGTGGTCCCTAATTCCTCTACTCACAGTTGTTTTCGAACTGCTCAGGTCAGTGGTTCTCAATCTGGGGTCCCCAGATGTTTTTGGCCTTCAACTCCCAGAAATCCTAACAGCTGGTAAACTGGCTGGGATTTCTGGGAGTTGTAGGCCAAAAACATCTAGGAACCCCAGGTTGAAAACCACTGGCTTAGGTCAACAGTGAACTGGGCATTTTTAAGAGCTATTTTTTTAAACAGCTATTAACAGTCGGGCGCTCAACCCCGACACAGGCTTCGAACTTGCCACCTTTCAGTCGGCAGTGATTTATTGCACCAGATTAACCAGTTTTGCTACCAGCCTGGCCCATCTTATCTATACACTGTTTAGTAAACTCATGGATTCAGGTTTTCATCCAAAATATCCAGAGGCTTTAATCTTCACAGTTGCAATATATGCAAATATACAACCAGGATTCACAATTCCTCTTTCTTTTTACTTGCAAGCAATCAGAATCATCAGATAGTCACAAACAACATAGGCAGATACTCACAGTGAGTCACACAGGAGAGAGAAAAATGGATTCTTTCATCCTCCTTATATAGCCACCGGCTGATAGATCATCAGTAAAGGACACTGGCTGATGCAACCCCTCTGCAATAACCCTCACATGGTTATGACTCCGCCATTTTTTAACAGCTAAACAGGCGGGTGCTCAACCCCGACACGGGCTTTGAACTTGCCATCTTTCGGTCAGCAGTGATTTATTGCAGCTGATTAACCAGTTGTGCTACCAGCCTGGCTCTACTGTAACTACAAAATTGTGTGCTTTTCAAACCACCATACTGACTTGGAAATGTTATTATTTTTCACAGAAAGTTGCCACTCAAGTTAATTGAGCTCAATATCTCAGTATTTCTTAGCAACCAACAAAAATCTCTAGGAAATTCTGTGTATGCACGGTAGAGTCTCGCTTATCCAACGTAAACAGGCCGGCAGAACGTCGGATAAACCAAAATGTTGGATAATATGGAGTCTCCCGACTGTTACCCGTCAGACATGGCGCTAAACACCTAGAATACGAACAGCAGGGACTCAAAGGTTAAGGCAAGGTAACGCCTCTGGACTAGATGGGCCCAGCAGGAAGTGCCAGGATGCAAAAGAGGAGCGTGGAAATCACAGAGGGAAGGAGGGAGGACGCTTCTGCTTCCAGTCCTGTCTCTTTTCCCACTTTCCTCCTTTCTCCTCCTCCTCCTTGACTTGCCTTTTTCACTTATTGAGAATGGAGAGAGAGTTGGGGAGCACTCCTTTAATTGAAGGGGAAATGCTGGAGGAAAAGGGCACATCGGATAAGATGGAATGTCGGATAAGCAAAGGTCGGATAAGCGAGACTCTGCTGTATTTCCTAACCACAGACAAAAATCTCTGGAAAATTCCGTGTTTGTACAGTAGAGTTTCGCTTATCCGATGTAAACAGGCCAGCAGAACATCAGATAAACAAAAATGTTGGATAATATGGAGTCTCTGATTGTTATCCTCGGACGTGGCGCTAAACACCTAGAATACGAACAATAGGGGCTCAAAGGTTAAGGCAAGGTAACGCCTCTGGACTAGATGGGCCCAGCAGGAAGTGCCAGGATGCGGAAGAGGAGCGTGGAAACCACTGAAGGAAGGAGGGAAGATGCTACCGCTTCTAGTCCTGTCTCTTTTCCCACTTTCCTCCTTTCTCCTCCTCCTTGACTTGCCTTTTTCACTTATTGAGAATGGAGAGAGTGTTGGGGAGCACTCCTTTAATTGAAGGGGAAATGCTGGAGGAAAAGGGCACATCGGATAAGATAGAATGTCGGATAAGCAAAGGTCGGATAAGCGAGACTCTGCTGTATTTTGTAACCACAAACAAAAATCTCTGGGAAATTCCGTGTATGTATAGTAGAGTCTCGCTTATCCGACGTAAACAGGCCGGCAGAACATCGGATAAACGAAAATGTCGGATAATACAGAGTCTCCGACTGTTACCCGTCGGACGTGGCACTAAACACCTAGAATACGAACAGCAGGGACTCAAAGGTTAAGGCAAGATAATGCCTCTGGATTAGATGGGCTCAGCAGGAAGTGCCAGGAGGAGCGTGGAAATAACAGAGGAAAGGAAGGAGGACATTTTTGCTTACGGTCCTGCCTCTTTTCCCCCTTTCCTCCCTTCTCCTTCTTCTCCTTGTCTTGCCTTTTTCACTTATTGGGAATGGAGAATGTGCTTCTTTAATTGGAGGGGAAATGCTGGAGGAAAAGGGGACGTCGGATAAGACGGAATGTCGGATAAGCGAAGGTCGGATAAGCGAGACTCGGCTGTATTTCCTAACCACAAACAAAAATCTCAGAAATTCAATGTATGTATTTGAATGTGTACTTCCTAGAGGTTTTAAATGTCATTAATCTTTTTCTGGGGAGGCAATCGAGGTCAATGAGTATTTGCACTAACAGTAGTGCCTTGTCGCAGATTTAAAGCTATCATGGAGAGGGTTTCACCCACCGCCAGCTTAATAAACAATATTGATCACATTAAACAAAAAAAAGTATTAAGGAATGAAAGTATTTCATGTGTAGCCAAGTTGACACATTAACTAGACGAACAATATCTCAGAGCAAGGGTGTTTTTCAGTATTATTTACAGGCCGGAAAACATTTAAATATTTTCCAATTCTGCAACTTCCATAGAATCAAAAAAAAAAGGAAGGATATATTGTTTACGCAACATAGCATTTGGAAATATAATTATTCCGACAACCTTTTTTTTTTCAGATTTGAGCCGATGAGATAAAAAGCGTGTATACAGAAACCATAGAAATCTTAACGGAGGACAAAATCTTAGCTATGTAGTGATGCAAAACGCAAAGTATGTGGAAAGCAGGAGGGCTCAGTTTTTATACAACCAAGGCATTCAGAGGTAAAGTTGCAACGGGAGACAAAAGGCTGCCTGTGAGGACGGAGAGCCATTCTTTCCTAACAACTCTACAATATCTTTGTTAACAGACTCTTAAAGAAAAATGCAATTTCCAAGAGGAGTGGTGCGGCTAACGGAGACTCAGCTGTAGAGCCAGTTGTGCAGGTAGCAACCCACCTTGTTTAATATTCCCACCAACTCATACAACTACTAGTATCCCAACTGCTGGGATTGTTTTTTTTTACATGTCAGGAGTGACTTGAGAAACTGCAAGTCGCTTCTGGTGTGAGAGAATTGGCCGTCTGCAAGGACGTTGCCCAGGGGACGTTGCCCGGATGTATTGATGTTTTTACCATCTTTGTGGGAGGCTTCTCTCATGTCACCTTTGCATGAGGAGCTGGAGCTGACAGAGGGAGCTCAAACCGTTCTCCCCAGGTTTGAACCTTCTATAAGCACACACTAAAGAGACCCTAAACAACTTCTAAAAGGCACCACATAAGCAAAGTGGCCCCTGGCACACACTGAAGAGACTTCTAAAAGGCACCAGAAGCGACCTGAGAAACTGCAAGTCGCTTCTGGTATGAGAGAATCGGCAGTCGGCAAGGACGTTGCCCAGGGGACGTTGCCTGGATGTTTTGCCATCCTGCGGGAGGCTTCTCTCACGTCCCCCGCATGGGAAGCTGGAGCGGACAGGTGGGAGCTCACCCCAGTTCACAAGGGTTTAACCCGGGCATGCACAAACTTGGGCACACCAGGTGTTTGGGACTTCAACTCCCACAATTCCCACCAACTCATACAACTACTAGTATCCCAACTGCTGGGATTGTTTTTTTATTACATGTCAGGAGTGACTTGAGAAACAGCAAGTCGCTTCTGATGCGAAAAAATTGGCTGTCTGCAAGGACATTGCCCAGGGGAAATTACCCAAATGTTTTGATTTTTTTACCATCCTTGTGGGAGGCTTCTCTCATGTCCCCTTTGCATGGGGAGCTGGAGCTGACAGAGGGAGCTCAACTGTTCTCCCTAGCTCGAACCTTGTATAATATTCCCACCAACTCATACAATTACTATTTTATCAACTGCTGGGAATTTATTTTTACATGTCAGGAGCGACTTGAGAAACTGAAAATCGCTTCTGATGTGAGAGAATTGGCCGTCTGCAAGGATGTTGCCCAGGTAACGCCCGGATGTTTAATGTTTTACCATCCTTGTGGAGGCTTCTCTCATGTCCCCGCATAGGGAGCTGGAGCTGACAGGCGAGAGCTCACCCCATCTCACGGATTCGAGACCTTCAGGTGAGCAGTTTAGCTGGCACAAGGGTTTAACCCAGGCATGCGCAAACTTGGGCCCTCCAGGTGTTTGGGACTTCAACTCCCACAATTCCTAACAGCCGGTAGGCTGTTAGGAATTATGGGAGTTGAAGTCCCAAACACCTGGAGAGTTTGCACATGCCTGGGTTAACCCATTGAGCCACCGCAGCTCCCACAATAGAGCGCAGTGCCTCTACACAACTGATTTTTGTGAGAATGTTGTTGAGTTTTTCATTGCAAGAGTGCTTAGGAATTATTATTATTATTATTATTATTATTATTATTATTATTATTATTGAAATACAAAATATAATGAAGTTGACTGCAGCTATAATTCCAGGCCTTTGCAGCGTGGAATGCATCTCAAAAAACTAACAATCCCACAATGTATTTTAATAGCACGGACATCGGAATGGATCCATGTTTTTTTTAATAAAGGAATTTTGCAGAACTGCAAGCATAATACATACAACCTTCGCTTTTTGTTCTGCGTGTATATTTTACATATAGCATATATTATATCTGGAGTCCCTATGGTGCAGTGGGTTAAACCGCTGAGCTGCTGAACTTGCTGATCGTAAAGTCGGCGGTTTGACTCTAAAGGTGCTTGGCTCAACCTCTTCCTGGAGGAGGGCAGAGCTTTTCCTTTTCCATTCTACCATCAAACTTTCTATCAGACGTGAGAAAGAGACTTGGCTCTAAAGCCCTTAATTAAGTTACCTCTCATCACCGATTCTAAGGTTTTTACCCTTGGGACTCATGCTTCATGTCCAGATCACCCTGGACAACATTGAGGAGACCCAAGCACCTTCAAACTGGTCCTTTGGCATCAAAAGGAAGACTCTGTGCCTTCAACATAGGCCATTGGACTGGGGGTTGTGTTTGTTCCGACCTTCACAGCCATTGAGAAAAGAGGGAACAGGAAAAGCTCCCACTGTGGGAGTGAGCTCCCACTGTTAACCCCAGCTTCTGCCAACCTATCAGTTCGAAAACATGCAAATGTGAGTAGATCAATAGGTGCTGCCTTTACGGGAAGGTGACGGTTTGAATCTAAGTGAGCGGGGTGAGCTCTCGCTGTTGGCCCCAGCTTCTGCCAACCTAGCAGTTCGAAAACACGCGAATGTGAGTAGATCAATAGATGCTGCCTTTGCGGGAAGGTGACGGTTTGAATCTAAGTGAGCAGGGTGAGCTCCCACTGTTAGCCCCGGCTTCTGCCAACCTAACAGTTTGAAAACACACAAATGAGAGTAGACCAATAGGTGCTGCCTTTGCAGGAAGGTGATGGTTTGAATCTAAGGGAGCGGCGTGAGTTCCCACTGTTAGCCCCAGCTTCTGCCAACCTAGCAGTTCGAAAACACGCGAATGTGAGTAGATCAATAGATGCTGCCTTTGCGGGAAGGTGACGGTTTGAATCTAAGTGAGCGGGGTGAGCTCCCGCTGTTAGCCCCAGCTTCTGCCAACTTAGCAGTTCGAAAACACGCAAATGTGAGTAGATCAATAGATGCTGCCTTTGCGGGAAGGTGACGGTTTGAATCTAAGTGAGCGGGGTGAGCTCCCGCTGTTAGCCCCAGCTTCTGCCAACCTAGCAGTTCGAAAACATGCAAATGTGAGTAGATCAATAGATGCTGCCTTTGCGGGAAGGTGACGGTTTGAATCTAAGTGAGCAGGGTGAGCTCCCGCTGTTAGCCCCAGCTTCTGCCAACCTAGTAGTTCGAAAACATGCAAATGCGAGTAGATCAATAGATGTTGCCTTTGCAGGGAGGTGACGGTTTGAATCTAAGTGAGCGCGGTGAGCTCCCACTGTTAGTCCCAGCTTCTGCCAACCTAGCAGTTCGAAAGCATGCAAATGCGAGTAGATCAATAGGTGCTGCCTTTGCAGGAAGGTGAGGGTTTGAATCTAAGTGAGCGGCGTGAGCTCCCACTGTTAGTCCCTGCTTCTGCCAACCTAGCAGTTTGAAAACATGCAAATGCAATAAGTACTGCCTTTGCGGGAAGGTAACGATGCACCGTGCAGTCATGCGGCCACATGACCTTGGAGGTGTCTACGGACAATGCCGGCTCTTCAGCTCAGAAATGGAGATGAGCACCACCCCCCAGAGTCGGACACAGCTAGACTTAATGCCAGGGAAAACCTTTACATATATTATATATACATACATATATGCATACATACAATTTTCTTGAATTTTAAAAATTCACAAAGTTGGTGATATCTATAGCAAGATGCACTCTACGAGCCAAAACTCAAAAATAATGTCTTAGCCTGAATTTAGAATTAGAAAACTGTAGCTTTTGCCCTGGAGGGTTTTTCTTTCAAATTTAATTATGCTGATCAATTTTAAGTGTGAGAGAAGGTCCCTTTGTTTCTATTACGATGGTAAACATCTTTTATTTTGAATGTGCGCCGTATTTCTCTACGAATGCCTCAAGGTGGGAATTAATCTTGTTTTCCTTCATAAGATTCCATTCTTCCGGGTCAGCTCTGTGTTTGGAATTTGCTGCATTGCTATGTATGGTGCTTCACATCTATATTTACAGGTATTTATAGATATAACTAACGCCAAGCCTCCCTATGTGATCGGAGGGAGGACAGTTACAATCTGGTTTGCTGTGGTACTTTGTTGTGTACTCTGTGGCATACATGTTAACTGTGTAAATAAACTAGTTTTATTACACTGAAAATGGAGACCTGGAATGTCGTCTTCTTCTACCTGGCTTTGATATCTTTATATCAAGATAGATAGATGTCCCTGTCATTGAACTCCAGTATGCTGATGACGCCGTCATCTGTGCACATTCAGAAGAAGATCTACAAGCCACTCTAAACACCTTTGCAGAAGCATACGAGAAGCTCGGCCTGTCATTGAACATCGAGAAAACCAAAGTGCTCTTCCAGCACTCAACAGCCAATCCCTCCCCAATGCCAGAAATAAAGCTTAATGGTGTAACATTACAAAATGTTGACCATTTCCGCTCCCTTGGCAGCCATCTCTCCACAAAAGTCAACATTGACACTGAAATTCAACACCGCCTGAGCTCTGCGAGTGCAGCATTTTTCCGAATGAAGCAGAGAGTGTTTGAGGACCAGGACATCCATAAGGATACCAAAGGGCTTATTTATAAAGTCATTGTCTTCCCAACCCTGCTGTGGCAGCCACCTCTCCAAAAAGTCAACATTGATACTGAAATACAACACTGCCTTAGCTCTGCGAGTGCAGCATCTTTCTGAATGAAGCAGAGAGTGTTTGAGGACCAGGACATCCGTAGGGATACCAAGGGGCTTGTTTATGAAGCTATTGTCCTCCCAACCCTGCTGTGGCAGCCGCCTCTCTACCAAAGTCAACATTGACACTGAAATTCAACACCGCCTGAGCTCTGCGTGTGCAGCATTTTTCCGAATGAAGCAGAGAGTGTTTTATGGACCGGGACATCCGTAGGAAGACCAAGGGGCTTGTTTATGAAGCTATTGTCTTCCCAACCCTGCTGTGGCAGCCACCTCTCCACCAAAGTCAACATTGACAGTGAAATACAACACTGCCTGAGCTCTGCAAGTGCAGCTTTTTTCCGAATCAAGCAGAGAGTGTTTGAGGACCAGGACATCCGTAGGGATACCAAGGGGCTTGTTTATGAAGCTATTGTCCTCCCAACCCTACTGTGGCAGCCACCTCTCCACAAAAGTCAACATTGACACTGAAATGCAACACTGCTTGAGCTCTGTGAGTCCAGCAATCTTCCGAATGAAGCAGAGAGGGTTTGAGGATCAGGACATCCGTAGGGAAACCAAGGGACTTGTTTATAAAGCTATTGTCCTCCCAACCCTGCTGTGGCAGCCACCTCTCCACAAAAGTCAACATCGACACTGAAATACAACACTGCCTGAGCTCTGCGAGTGCAGCATCCTTCCAAATGAAGCAGAGAGTGTTCGAGGACCAGGACATCTGTAGGGAGACCAAGGTGCTTGTTTATAAAGCTATTGTCCTCCCAACCCTGCTGTGGGAGCCCCCTCTCCACCAAAGTCAACATTGACACTGAAATTCAACACCGCCTGAGCTCTGCAAGTGCAGCATCCTTCCGAATGAAGCAGAGAGTGTTTGAGGACCGGGACATCCGTAGGCATACCAAGGTGCTTGTTTATAAAGCTATTGTCCTCCCAACCCTGCTAAACGCCTGCAAGACGTGGACTGTCTATAGACATCACATGCAACTCCTAAAACGATTCTGTCAGCGCTGCCTCTTGGAAATCCTGCAACTCTCTTGGGAAGACAAGCGGACAAATGTCAGCATGCTGGAAGAAGAAGCAAAGACCACCAGCATTGAAGTGATGGTCCTCCGCCATCAACTCCGCTGGACCAGCCACGTTGTCCGGATGCCCAACCACCGTCTCCCAAAGCAGTTGCTCTACTCCGAACTCAAGAAAGGAAATCGGAATGTTGGTGGGCAGGAAAAGAGATTGAAAGATGGGCTCAAAGCCAACCTTAAAAACTCTGGCATAGACACTGAGAACTGGGAAGCCCTAAGCCTTGAGCACTCAAGCTGGAGGTCAGCTGTGACTAGCAGTGCTGTAGAATTTGAAGAGGCACGAATGGAGGGCGAAAGAGAGAAACGTGCCAAGAGGAAGGTGTGTCAAGATTTGCAGGATTTTCCGGAGGCAGCGCTGATGGAATCGTTCCAGGAGTTGCATGTGACGTCTGTAGACAGTTCACGTCTTCCAGGCATATAGCAGGGTTGGGAGGACAATAGCTTTATAAACAAGCCCCTTGGTCTCCCAATGGATGTCCCGGTCCTCAAACACTCTCTGCTTCATTCAGAAGACTGCTGGACTCACAGAGCTCAAGCAGTGTATTTCAGTATCAATGTTGACTTTTGTGGGGAGGTAGCTGCCAAGGTAGCGGAAATGGTCAACATTTTCTAACGTTACACCTTTAAGTTGTATTTCTGGCATTGGAGAGGGATTGGCAGGTGACTGCTGGAAGAGCACTTTGGTTTTCTTGGTGTTAAATGAGTGGCCGAGCTTCTCATATGCTTTTGCAAAGGTGCTTGTAAGTTTTCTTCTGAATGCGCACAGACTACATTATCATTAGCATATTGGATTTCTATAACAGATGTTGTTGTGACCTTGGTTTGGGTTTCTATAACAGGAACAAGTATTTATTTATTTATTTATTTATGACATTTATATGCCGCCCTTCTCACCCCGAAGGGGACTCAGAGCGTCTTACAAGGTATATATTGCATACAATATATTATTAGCATAGTACAATACCAGCATTAAACGTTACTATATTGCACCATAACACTATATCGTAATATTATTAGTGATATTACATGTAATATAAATATATAATAATAATAATATATTATTATATTGCATTACAATACAATATTATAAATATTATACTAGCCATCCCCTGCCAGGCGTTGCTGTGGCCCAGTCTGGTGATCTGGAAAATAAAGTAATGAGAAAGTGTTGGTTTCTAATATATGTAATTCCTTTCTGCTTGTGAGTAAACAGTATTTCTTGTTGTTTCTTTGTCAGTGTTGATGGGGAGAGTGTCTGGTTTGCCTACTCTGGAATATGCAACATATCATAGTCCTTCTTTAAGGGTCTCTTTCAAATCTGTGATACTATATCTGTGTGTGAGAGAGAATCATATCTATCTATATGACTGGATGGCTCTTTGTCAGGAGGGCTTTGAATAGATTTTCTTGCCCTGGTGAAGAGAGTTGGACTGGATGGCCTTAAGTATTTTCTGTTGGTCATGGAGGTTCTGTGTGGGAAGTTTGGCCCATTTCTGTCGTTTGTAGGTTTCAGAATGCTCTTTAATTGTAGTGAACTATAAATCCCAGTTAGTACAAATCCCAAATGTCAAGGTCTATTTCCTCCAAACTCCATCTGTGTTCATATTTGGGCATATGGAATTTTTGTGTCAAGTTTGGTCCAGATCCATCATTGTTTGAGTCCACAGTGCTCTCTGGATGTAGGTGAACTACAACTCCCAAACTCAAGGTCAATGCCCACCAAACCCAGTGTTTTCTGTTGGTCATGGAAGTCCTGTATGCCATGTTTGGTTGAATTCCATCATTGGTGGAGTTCAGAATGCTCTTTGATTGTAGGTAAACTATAAATCCCAGCAACGATAATTCCCAAATGACAAAATCATTTTTTTTGAGTGGAGGACATAAATTGGACTGTTAGGTGTCTTGTGTCCAAATTTGGTGTCAATTCCCCCAGTGGTTTTTGAGTTCTGATGGTATCACGAACTAACATTACATTTTTATTTCTATAGATTATAAAGTAAATTGGCTGGTGACTGCTGGAAGAGCACTTTGGTTTTCTCTTGAAGACTTACAAGCCACTCTAGAAACAAAGGTGTTTAGAGTGGCTTGTAAGTCTTCTGAATGCGCACAGACTATGTTATCATCAGCATATTGGAGTTCTAGAACAGATGTTGTTGTAACCTTGCTTTTGGCTTTCAGTCTGCTGAGGTTAAACAGCTTGCTATCTGTCCGATAGATGATTTCCACGCCGATGGAAGAACAGCAAGGAGGGAACCAGCGTATCCTCCATAGACAGGAAATTCCAGAGCTTGGGAACAGCCAAGAAAGCTCTTTTCCGTGTTCCCACCAAACATGTGGAAATCATGGGACTGAAAGAAAGGCCTCCCCCAAAGATCTCTGAACCTGGGCCAATGCCATTCAGGAAAACAGAGTACTCAAATAACCTGGACCCAAAGTATATAGGGTTTTATTGACCCACGTTGAATTGTGCCAACAAAAGAGACCAACAGCCAACTTGGGCAGTTAAGGAATCCTCAGAAGTGAGTTATATATAGACTGGCTCATAGAATGCTCAATTCCCGTTCTGCTTGTGTGAAAAATGAGTGTGCGATCAAAATGCCCTTCAGCTCGAAAAGAATCCAAGTAGGTCAGGTTCCAGCGATATTTCTCCTTTCGTTCGAAAAGCCCTCCAGGCTTCACTGGCTCCCGGTGCACAACACAGCGGCTTAAATTCAAGTACTACAGTAGACCCGCTGAATCAAAAAGTTACATAAGTGTTGATTTACCAAGTTCTCATTGATGGAGTCTTCTAGGTCCCTATTTATTGTGTCGGAAGCAAATTGAGGGTAAAGTTGCAATGCATTTAAAAACACACAAAAAATAGAACTTGGCATTGTACTAAATGTCCTTTGACCAGAAGCTGGCCACTCGGAGCTGCTGAACTTGTTGACCGAAAGGTCGCAGGTTCGAATCTGGGGAGCGGCGTGACCTCCCGCTGTCAGCCCCAGCTTCTGCCAACCTAGCAGTTTGAAAACATGCAAAGGTGAGTAGATCAGTAGGGAAGATAACGGTGCTCCTTGCAGTCATTTATTTATTTATTTATTTATTTATTTATTTCAGAGTTTTATATACCGACCTTCTCACCTCTTTTGAGGGACTCAGACCGGTTTCCAACCATAAAAACACATACAATCGGTAAAAACATCATAGTTCATATTACAATAACACATTAAAACAACAAATATATCCAAAACTACAGTGGTCAGTCGTCATACTGTAGTCTACAATCTACACTCATTGTGAGCGGATATCTAACAGCAAATACATGTGAACAGCAACCACACAACTGTATACCTACATCTGCTCCATTATTATTATTTGAAACACAACAAGATGAGTCCACAGCAGTCAAGATCACTCTTGACCTACATCTGCTCCATTGAGCTTTGAGATGGTTGAACAGAAGCTCTCCTAAGCTCTAGGTGCCCTTACTGCCTATTCCAGGGAATAACCAGCTGATCCCCAACCCATCTAAAACACAGACATGTGCCTTTCCCCTTAAGAACAGACACGCATCCCGAGCTTTGAGGATTATTACCTGGGAAGGAATCCCACTGGAGCATTGCAGCGCACCAAATCCCTGGGAGTCACTCTGGACCATGCTCTGACCTACAAGAAGTACTGCCTCAATATATAGTAAAAAGTGGGTGCTAGAAACAATATCATATGAAAGCTGACTGGCACAACCTGGGGATCACAACCAGACACAGTGAAGACATCTGCCCTTGCGCTGTGCTACTCTGCTGCTGAGTATGCATACCCAGTGTGGAACACATCTCACCACCCTAAAACAGTGGATGTGGCTCTTAATGAGACATGTCGCATTATCATGGGGTGTCTGCGCCCTACACCTACTCCCCTGGGGCTTGGAGCATCTTACAAGAACAGACTAAAATCTAACACAATTTAAAAACAATTTAAAACATTTTAAAAACAGCAATATCAAAGATCAAAGGCCTGTCGAAACAGATGTGTCTTACATGCCCTGTGGAAAGCTGATAAGTCCCGCAAGGCATGGACTTCAGGTGGCAGAGTATTCCAGAGTGATGGTGCCACTGCTGTAAAGGCTCTGCGTCTGGTTGCTGTTAGACTCAAGGTCTTGACATTTCCAACAAATCTTGGTCCTCAGAACGGAGGGATCTCTGGGGTTGGTAGGGGGTGAGGCGGTCCCTCAGGTACATCGGCCCCAGACCATGCAAGGCCTTAAAGGTGAGTACCATCACTTTGAAAGTGATCCGGTGCTCAATTGGTAACCAAGATTGGTGTTATGTGGCATCTCATTGGAATTCCCGCAAGAAGCCGAGAGGCTGCATTTTGTACCAGCTTGAGCTTCTGGATCACCAACAGAGGAAGGCCAATGTAGAGGGTGTTACAGTAGTCCAGTCTTGAGATGACCGTAGCCTGGATCACCATAGCTAGGTTGTCCCTGGACGGGGGGGGGGGGGGGGGGCAGCCGTCTAGCCTGCCGCAGATGAAAAAAGGCGGTTCTGCTAACGGCGGAGATCTGGGCCTCCATCATCAGCAGAGGGTCCAAAAGGACTCCCAGACTATTCACCAATGATGATGGGCATAGTGCCTCGCCATTCAGGGTAGGCAGCTGGATATCCCCACTGCCCGGTTGACCCAGCCATAGGATCTCCATCTTTGCTGGATTCACCCTCAACCTGCTGGCACGCAGCCATCCAGTACGCTTTAATAACAATAAAGATTATTGTAAGTCAGAGCACAGTCCAGAGTAACTCCCAGGTATTTTGGTGTGCTTCAATGCTCCAGTGGGATTCCTTCCCAGGTGATCCTCAGAGCTCAAGATGCTTGTCTGTTCTTAAGATGAAAAGCACATGTCTGTGTTTTTGATGGATTAGGAATCACCTGGTTTCCCCTGTAATAGGCAGTAAGAGTACCCGAAGCTTTGGAAAGCTTCTGTCCAGCCATTTCAAAGCTCCCTGCTTGAGCGGTGATGGCACGATCATCAGCATAGATTAAACTCTCTGTCCCTTCTGGCAGTGGCTGGTTATTTGCGTAAATGTCAAACATTGATGGAGCAAGCACACTCCCCTGAGGCAGGCCATTCTTATAAGTCAGAGCATAGTCCAGAGTGACTCCCAGGTATTTGGGTGCGCTGCAATGCTCCAGTGGGATTCCTTCCCAGGTCATCCTCAGAGCTTGGGATGCGTGTCTTTTCTTAAGATGAAAAGCACATGTCTGCATTTCAGATGGATTAGGAATCAGCTGGTTTTCCCTGTAATAGGCGGCAAGAACTCCTAAAGCTTTAAAGAGTTTCTGTTCAACAATTTCAAAGCTCCCTGCTTGAGCGGTGATGGCACGATCGTCAGCATAGATGAAATTCTCTAAAACTTCAGAGAGGGCCCTATTAAAATGGCATACAGTCTTGTGAAAGAAATTGAGTTGAATTCTCAAATAGTATTGCACTTTTGTGTGTGTTAAATATGGTTTCCAGATGAACAAAAGATAATGCACATTTCTTCATGTTGGTATCCTCCACCTAGAATCATAGAATCAAAGAGTTGGAAGAGACCTCATGGGCCATCCAGTCCAACCCCCTGCCAAGAAGCAGGAATATTGCATTCAAATCACCCCCAACAGATGGCCATCCAGCCTCTGCTTAAAAGCTTCCAAAGAAGGAGCCTCCACCACACTCCGGGGCAGAGAGTTCCACTGCTGAATGGCTCTCACAGTCAGGAAGTTCTTCCTAATGTTCAGATGGAATCTCCTCTCTTGTAGTTTGAAGCCATTGTTCCGCGTCCTAGTCTCCAGGGAAGCAGAAAACAAGCTTGCTCCCTCCTCCCTGTGGCTTCCTCTCACATATTTATACATGGCTATCATATCTCCTCTCAGCCTTCTCTTCTTCAGGCTAAACATGCCCAGTTCCCTAAGCCGCTCCTCATAGGGCTTGTTCTCCAGACCCTTGATCATTTTAGACCCCCACAAGCATTGGCTGTCTTATAAATGCAGTTCAGTGCTGCTGGTTTCACCAAGGAACGCCAACTGGCCCCTTCTCCCAATTGCAGGATTTTCTGAAATGCCGTCCTT
Source organism: Anolis sagrei (assembly GCF_037176765.1). NCBI lineage: Eukaryota > Metazoa > Chordata > Lepidosauria > Squamata > Anolidae > Anolis > Anolis sagrei. Next base: position 10,850,946 of record NC_090029.1, read on the forward strand.
CGCTTCCAGGGGACAATGTTCCCGGCATCTTTCCAAATTACCAAACCTTCCTGCAAAATGAGGAAAGGTGTGGAATGAGAAACTAGGCAAGATGATCAAATTAAAGGACCTTGCGTTCCCCGGTTCCCAGAGGCACGGCGGTTTCTCTGTTGCTCTTGACATAAATGGGTTGCGCCTATTCTTATTTTTATCTTCAGCCCGTCACTTTTGAATTTACCCAGTTAGGAAAAGAGAGGAGGGGAAAAAGGGAAAAGGAAAAAAAAAAAAGGAGAGATAGTAATTAATCAGCACAATGTTTATTTTACTCGCTGATGATAAGACTCATGTAAACAAGTTCCTAACATTTTGGGATGCAAATTGACTTGTCAATCTACTCAATATTTAGTGTCTCGTCTATTAATATGGCTCGCATTCTTAATTTGAGATGCTACCTAATTACTTAGGCGATCCCTCATAGCCCGGGGACGATGGCCCTCCAAGTGTAGTGCCTTGGCGGAGGATACGTAGTTGACTGTGGAGGCCTATTCTTGATCCACATGTTCTTCCACAGTGAGGGCATCGGTTTCCAAGTGAAAAGCAGACCCGGTCAGGGTTGGCTTGATGTGCCTTCCTCTTGGCACATTCCTCCCTTTCACCTTTCATTCGTTCCTCTTTGAATTCCACAGCACTGCTGGTCACAGCTGACCTCCAGTCAGAGCGCTCAAAGGCCAGGTCTTCCCAGTTCTCAGTGTCTATGCCACAGTCAGAGGCGGCCCTAGGTAATTTTCAATGGTAAACAAACAGTATTTCGGCGCCCCCCCCCCCCCCCCCGAACCAATCACTGATATATATTTTTTGTTCGTCGTGGGAGTTCTGTGCCATATTTGGTTCAATTCCATCATTGGTGGAGTTCAGAATACTCTTTGATTGTAGGTGAACTATACATCCCAGTAACTACAACTCGCATATGTCAAGGTCTATTTTCCCCCAAGAGCGCCTCAAGAGCACCCCTGGGCGAAATCAACTCTACTTCAAAGGCTTACTTTCAAACTCTCAACAAAAGTTTAATCACCTCTCAACAAAAGTTTGCTCCAGGCACTGTCAGACCATTATATGCTAATCAAGGTGGTCAGTTGAAACATTCACACCTATCTCCAGCAGACAAGAGTCCTTTGTCCCACCCTGGTCATTCCACAGATATATAAACCCTTTTTCCTAGTTCCAACAGACCTCACTACCCCTGAAGATGCTTGCCATAGATGCAGGCAAAACGTCAGGAGAGAATGCCTCTAGAACGTGGCCATATAGCCCGAAAAAAACTACAACAATCCAATCCCATCTTTTCCCTTCGCAAAAGCTTCAAGTCCCCAAAGCATAGTGGGCAAACCACTCTCTCTCAGCCTCAGCGAGAGGCAAAACCTCTCTAAATAAATCTTGCTAAGACAATCCCATGGCAGTTTGGCTTTAGGTAAAGGTAAAGGTTGTGCCCTGACATTAAGTCCAGTCATGTCTGACTCTGGGGTGTGGTGCTCATCTCCATTTCTAAGCCGAAGAGCCAGCGTTGTCCGTAGACACCTCCAAGGTCATGTGGCCGGCATGACTGCATGGAGCGCCCTTACCTTCCCACCGGAGCGGTACCTATTGATCTACTCACATTTGCATGTTTTCAAACTGCTAGGTTGGCAGAAGCTAGGGCTGACAGCGGAAGCTCACGCCGCTCCCCGGAATCGAACCTGCGACCTTTCGATCAACAAGCTCAGCAGCTCAGTGCTTTAACCCACTGCGCCACCGGCCTTAGTGTTGCAATAAATCAGAAATTACTTGGAAGGCACACAACAACAGAATAGCATTGGATTGTGGCTGCTGTGGTTTCCTTCCTCCTTCAAATATGCCTTCATTCCAAATGAATTACTAGATTGCCATCTAGGGGACACGATACGAAAGGCAATTTGGGATCTGCTTGGCTTTAAAGAAGTACGGTAAAGTACACAGACTCACCTGAGCCACAGAGAACCCCCTCCAGACCGAGCAGTTCAGTGGATTTTCAATTTTATGAATGGAACTGGAAGAAAATGATATGCCTGCTTGAAACCAATTTAATTTTGGAAGGGGCTTTGCAATCAAGATTTATACAGTGCAGCAACGTAAGGTGGAAAATGAAGACCGAGAAAAGTTGAATCTATGCAACAAAAGAGAACCCTGGCCATGAGCGGAATAAGGAGAAAGTGCAAAATGAGGGCAGACCAGGCTTTCTTCCGACTGCGTCCAACCATAAGTTTCAGCAGTACTCATCAAGCAATGTACTTGCTTCTACGTCTACTCTGCTTGCAAAGAAAACATTACAAAGACGCCGTACACCCATTCAAAGAGAAAGAAACCCTACAGCGTTGGCCCTGGGATTTCCTATTGTTTGGGGAAGTAGGTCAAGCAACTCATGATATAAATAATGGGAAGCCTCCTGCCAGGAACCCTTCCACACTCAATTCATCTGTTCGCTTGGAAGAAAGAGCCTGCTGATTTCCTCCTCCATCTTCATCATTGGGATAACAGTGTATTTTCATCTTACTCTTCCATCAGGCCATTTTTTTTTATCATGTCAGAAGTGACTAGAAAACCGAAAGTCGCTTCTACCGTGACAGAATTGGCTGTCTGCAGGGACGTTGCCCAGGGGACGCCCGGATGTTTAACCATCCTGTGGGAGGCTTCTCTCATGTCTCCATCAGGAATATAACCCCTGTGTTGCACTCCAGAACAGGAAAAACCCTCTGGCTGTAAACACCACACCGTTGATTGGAAAAACAATCCTTTTATTGAAGATATTTAAAAAGAAACAAGTAAAAAAGCACTTAAAAGAAATAGATAAATCCAAGTAGGCAAGAAGATAAGCAGGAGCAAAAAATAGTCCAGAGTAAAGTTCAGCAAAGTCCATAAAAACTAAGTCCACCCTTCTCTAATATAATTCAGTAAACCAGGAAACATTAATCTAAGGCATACAATCCAAGAATCCATCCTGTGGCAGGCTTCTCTCATGTCTCCATCAGGCCATGTACACCAGGAATATAACCCCTGTGTTGCACTCCAGAACAGGAAAAGGTCTCCGGCTGTAAACACCACACCGTTGATTGGAAAACAATCCTTTTATTGAAGATAATTAAAAAGCAGCAAGTAAAAAGCACTTAAAAGAAATAGGTAAATCCAAGTAGGTAAGAAGATAAGCAGAAGCAAAAATAGTCCAGAATAAAGTTCAGCAACGTCTATAAAAACGAAGTCTACCCTTCTCTAATAAAATTCAGTAAACGAGGAAACATTAATCCAAGGCATACAATCCAAAATTCCATCATGTGGAAGGCTTCTCTCATGTCTCCATCAGGCCATGTACACCAGGAATATAACCCCTGTGTTGCACTCCAGAACAGGAAAAACCCTCTGGGTGTAAACACCACACCATTGATTGGAAAAGCAGGAGCAAAAATAGTCCAGAGTAAAGTTCAGCAAAGTCCATAAAAACGAAGTCCACCCTTCTCTAATAAAATTCAGAAAACCAGGAAACATTAATCCAAGTCATGAGTATAGTTCTCATCCTTGTTTTATGAAAGCCTTGCTTGGAAGATTCTTGTCTAAGTATTTCTTTTTTCATGGTTTGGATTCAGACAATCCAAGAATCCAAACCATGAAACAAGAAATACTTAGACAAGAATCTTCCAAGCAAGGCTTTCATAAAACAAGGATGAGAACTACACTTGATCCCAAATGATGCTTCATCTGACTACATTTCCCATACTTGGAACTTTTATCCCCTCGAAAAGCTGTCCCAAACACTCAGAAATTGATTTTGCTTTAATTGAGATTCCCTTATCTTTTTCTGTCGGATTCTGGCAGGCCGCCAAAGCCACTGTTCAGTCTGCCTGTTTTGACTAATCTCCTGCCTCCTATCTATTCACTCATTAAGTTTTGCAGCTGGGCCAGGTGCCCAGTTGTTTTCAAGCCCCAAATCCTGGAAATTCTCTGCTAACAATTCAGGAAGTACACCATCATCCCCACACCCTTCAGGGACATTCTCATGGGAAACTACACTTTACACAGGGGTCTCCTGGACATTCTCTGCATCAGTATCATAGACCAAACCATTGCCATCTTGAACTTCAGTAGCATTACTTCCTACATCCAAAGCACCCTGATCCTGCAACACAATCACAGACTGAACCCCCAACACCCTGGTTCTCCACATATGGCTGGGACAGCTTCATTAAACTCAAGGATAAGAGTACATCCAGCTTGTAAAGATTGAATGAGAAAGAATGATGTCTTGGGAAGATGCTTCTGGTGTGAGAGAATTGGCTGTCTGCAGGGATGTTGCCCTGGGGATTCCCAGATGTTTTACCATCCTGTGGGAGGTTTCTCTCATGTCCCCATCAGGCCATGTACACCAGGAATATAACCCCTGGTTCTCCACATTTGCCTGGGACAGCCTCATGAAACTCAAAGGAAAGAGTTCATCCAAGTTGTAAAGATTGAATGAGAAAGATTGATATCTTGGGAAGATGCTTCTGCTGTGAGAGAATTGGCCCTCTGCAGGGACGTTGCCCAGGGCACGCCTGGATGTTTATCCATCCTGTGGGAGTGTTGCACTCCAGGATAGGAATAACCCTCTGACTTTAAAACACCACACATTGAATAGTGAAAACAATGCTTTTATTGAAAATAAGTAAAAACAGCAAAGTTTAAAAAGCGCTTTAAAGGAATAGGTAAATCTAATTAGGTAAAAAGATAAACAGAAACAAATTAGTCCAAGGTAGAGTTCAACAATGTCCAAAAACAAAGTACATAACTCTCTAACAAAACCCAATTGTTGATCCAAGGCATGAGCAGATAATCACAAGAGACAAAAACCAGACCAGGAGACAAGAAATCCTTAAGCATGAATCTTCCAAGCAAGGCTTCTATGAGACAAGGACAAGAACTTAGCAGGATTCTAAACAATGCTTCATCTGGCAATATTTTCCATGCTTGGAACTTTTAAGCCTTTCCAAGCACTCAGAAACTGGTTTCACTTTCCTTGAGCGGCCCTTATCTTTTTCTGTCGGAGCCTGGCAGAACGCCAAAAGCATTGCTCGGCCTGCCTGTTTTGACTATTTTCTGCCTGCCTATCTATATGCTCATTAGTCTCCGCAGGTGCCGAGTTGTTTTCAAGCCCCAAATCCTGGGAGCTCTCTGGGAGCAATTCAGGGAGTAAACCATCATCCCTATACCCTGTAGGATCATTCTCATGGGAAACTACACTTTGAACAGGTGTCTCTCTGTCAATATCACTGACCAAACCATTGCCATCTTGAACCTCATTTACATCATTCCCCACATCCAAACGCCCTGATCCTGAAACACAATCACAGGGTGAACTCCAACAGGGAGGCTCCTCTCATGTCCCCATCACGCCATGTACAATACTTTCCATGCTTGGAACTTTTAAGCCTTTCCAAGCACTCAGAAACTGGTTTCACTTTCCTTGAGCGGCCCTTATCTTTTTCTGTTGAAGCCTGACAGAACGCCAAAAGCATTGCTCGGCCTGCCTGTTTTGACTATTTTCCACCCGCCTATCTCTATGCTCATTAGTCTCCGCAGGTGCCGAGTTGTTTTCAAGCCCCAAATCCCTATACCCTGTAGGAACATTCTCATGGGAAACTACACTTGGAACAGGTGTCTCTCTGTCATTCTCTGCATCAATATCACTGACCAAACCATTCCGCCCTGATCCTGAAACACAATCACAGGCTGAACTCCAACAGGGAGGCTCCTCTCATGTCTCCATCAGGCCATGTACAATATTTTCCATGCTTGGAACTTTTAAGCCTTTCCAAGCACTCAGAAACTGGTTTCACTTTCCTTGAGCGGCCCTTATCTTTTTCTGTTGAAGCCTGACAGAACGCCGAAAGCATTGCTCGGCCTGCCTGTTTTGACTATTTTCTGCCCGCCTATCTATATGCTCATTAGTCTCCGCAGGTGCTGAGTTGTTTTCAAGCCCCAAATCGTGGGAGCTCTCTGGGAGCAATTCAGGGAGTAAACCATCATCCCTATACCCTGTAGGATCATTCTCATGGGAAACTATACTTTGAACAGGTGTCTCTCTGTCAGTATTACTGACCAAACCATGGCCATCTTGAACCTTGTTTACATCATTTCCCACATCCAAAGCACCCTGATATGATAACCATGTATAAATATGTGAGAGGAAGCCACAGGGAGGAGGGAGCAAGCTTGTTTTCTGCTTCCTTGGAGACTAGAACGCGGAACAATGGCTTCAAACTACAAGAGAGGAGATTCCATTTGAACACGAGGAAGAACTTCCTAACTGTGAGAGCCGTTCAGCAGTGGAACTCACTGCCCCGGAGTGTGGTGGAGACTCTTTCTTTAGAAGCTTTTAAACAGAGGCTGGATGGCCATCTGTCAGGGGTGATTTGAATGCAATATCCCTGCTTCTTGGCAGGGGGTTGGACTGGATGGCCCATGAGATCTCTTCCAACTCTTTGATTTCTATGCTCCTGAAACACAATCACAGGCTGAACTCCAACAGGGAGGCTTCTCTCATGTCCCCATCAGGCCATGTACACCAGAAATATAACCCCTGGTTCTCCACATTTGGCTGGGACAGCCTCATGAAACTCAAGGATCAGAGTACATCCAGGTTGTAAAGACTGAATGAGAAATATTGATATTTGGGAAGATGCAATCGCTAGGAGCATCTTTGGTTGTTGGACCGGTATCGTGGTCAAATAGGCTGCCCTTCCATGAATCATATGAAACTGAATTAGATGGAGCATCATCTCATTTTGCTCATGTAAAGGAAGGTAGTAACATCCCTTCTGTGCTGAACTTTGTTTTCTTGGTTGAGGAAGCTGGAGTGCTGCAGTTGGGTGTAACTAACAAAGCTAATTTCATAGTGGATGGGCTAATGGGCCATTACATATTCAACGGCCCTACCCTAAATGCTCGGCTTAAGATTAAATGTGGCTCTTAGTGCCTTTTAAGCACTGAACTTGAGTGTCTGTTGTCTTTGTCCTCCAAATCGAAGGCCTTCTTGAGAGAGCAGGGAGGTGTTGCAGACCCTGACCAATGTCACCTGCTGGCTTTCCTTCACAAAGCTTATTGTTATTCGCCTTCTCAGCTAATTGCTTATCCTCCCACATTTCGTTAAGGAAAAAACTGAGCCAAGTTCAAGGACAAATCAAGAACCAGGATCAACACAGAAATCATAGCCAAGAGTCTAATGGCAGATTTTCAACTTCAGGTGTTCTTGGAAGAAATGGATTATCTAGATCCATCACAGTCTGGCACCAACACAACTGTGGTCTCCTTAGTGGAGGATCTACGCAGGGAACTGGACAGGGAGAGTGCATCCCTGTCGGTTCTCTTGGACCTCTCAGCGGCCTTCGATACCATTGACCACATGTAGGTGAACTACAACTCGAAAATTCAAGTATTTTCTGTTAGTCATGGGAGCTCTATAAATCCCAGCAACTACAAGGTCACGAAGAGTCGGAGACGACTGAACGAATGAACAACAAAAACAACTCCCAAATGTTAAGGTCTATTTTCTCCAAACTCCACCAGTGTTCACATTCGGGCATATTGAGTATCCGTGCCAATTTTGGTTCAGATCCATCAATATTTGAGTCCACAGTGCTCTCTCTGGATGTAGGTGAACTACAACTCCCAAACTCAAGGTCAATGCCCACCAAACCCTTCCAGTATTTTCTGTTGGTCATGGGAGTTCTGTGTGCCAAGTTTGGTTCAATTCTATTGTTGGTGGAGTTCAAAATGCTCTTTGGTTCTAGGTGAACTATACATCCCAGCAACTACAACTCCCGAATGTCAAGGTCCATTTCCCCCAAAGTCCACCAGTGTTCACATTTGGGCATATTGAGTATCCGTGCCAAGTTTGGTCCAGATCCATCACAGTCTGCCAACGATGAACAGGATTTCTGAAGCCATCACGGAAGAAGTCGACACTCTGTTTCCGCAACCAGCGTCTCACAGTTCCCTCAATGTCTTCATCAGAAGGATAATGATGTCCACGCAGATCTTTTTGCATTATTGGGAACAGACGGTGCTAAATATGGACTATATGGAAAATGTTGTATGGTGGTGAGATCCAGTCTGTGCGCTTTTATTTGAGGCATCAGCATCCTGGGTACCCATCATGCACAGATCTTCCAATAGCCAAGCAAAGCAATAATGTGACCCACATGTTCTTGTGAAATGCCGATTATGCTTGAAATTTCTCTCTGAGCGATATGACGATTGTCCCTAATCAATCTGTCAACCTTTTGCTTGTGAAACTCAGTGGTTGTTGTCACAGGATGTCCAACTCTTTGTTTGTCATGTAAGTCAGGTGTTCCCACTTCTTTAAACTTTCTCGCCCAACAGTGCACAGTCCTCACATCAACACAATCGACATAAACAGCTTGCATTCTCTGATGAATCTCCTTTGGGGTGACACCTTCTGCTGTCAAGAATTCAATGACTGCACGTTGCTTAAGTCGCATGGACCAACCGTCTGTGCAGGGTTCCATACTTCGCACTTTAACAACACAACTGTACAATGCTAACGCTTCCTGCCAAAACAGAACTGTAGAGGAGAGTCTACTGAACAAGCCAGTACCTGCTGCATACCAGTACTGCTATCTGTTGAGGAGTTATGAAGGTGGAGGCATTATTTGTCATTCAACCCTCCAAATGGAACTATAGAGGAGAGTCTACTGAACAAGCCAGTCCCTGCCGCATACCAATACTGCCATCTGTTGAGGAGTTACGAAGGTGGAGGCATTACTTTTCATTCAAACCTCCAAGTAGAACTGTAGAGGAGAGTCTGCTGAACAAGCCAGTACCTGTTGCATACCAGTACTGCTATCTGTTGGGAGTTACGAAGGTGGAGGCATTATTTGTCATTCAACCCTCCAAATGGAACTATAGAGGAGAGTCTACTGAACAAGCCAGTCCCTGCCGCATACCAATACTGCCATCTGTTGAGGAGTTACGAAGGTGGAGGCATTACTTTTCATTCAAACCTCCAAGTAGAACTGTAGAGGAGAGTCTGCTGAACAAGCCAGTACCTGTTGCATACCAGTACTGCTATCTGTTGGGAGTTACGAAGGTGGAGGCATTATTTGTCATTCAACCCTCCAAAGGGAACTGTAGAGGAGAGTCTACTGAACAAGCCAGTACCTGCTGCATACCAGTACTGCTGTTGGGAGTTACGAAGGTGGAGGCATTACTTTTCATTCAAACCTCGAAGTAGAACTGTAGAGAAGAGTCTACTGAACAAGCCAGTACCTGCTGCATACCAGTACCGCTATCTGTTGAGGAGTTATGAAGGTGGAGGTATTACCTTTCATTCAACCCTCCAAATGGAACTGTAGAGGAGAGTCTGCTGAACAAGCCAGCACCTGCTGCATACCAGTACTGCTATCTGTTGAGGAGTTACGAAGGTGGAGGCATTACTTTTCATTCAATCCCATGTAAAATAAAGACGCAGTCACTACAGTGTTATGCTTTTTTCTCCCTGAGAATCATTTGACTCCCTAGACATGGACTGAAATAAATCAGGAGACCAAATTGCCCAAGTGAATTAGTTAAAGCACGAACTGGATTGTGATACAGAAGGCAGGAAGCTGGTGCTATGAGTGTGGACTCGAGAGCAAAAGTTGCTATTTTTTGAATGTGGCATATTTGTAGAAATGGATTAACTTACCCTAAAGACCGGATAAAATAGATCCCAAGGCGTGTGAGAGTGAGAAAGGGCTTTTTTTCTAATGTAAACAATAGGTCGGGGAGAGAATTATCTTCATGCTGAGCTCCCCGAATATTAGGACGGGGACATTTAGAGGCTTTCCCCTTTGTGAGAGATGCTAATTACACAACTAGACAGATTGATTTGTGCGTGCGCTTTTCCCTTAGAGCCATTTGGCATCCAACAGCATTCCATCGCATCCCATTGCGCTGGACTAAAAAACCAGCAAACTGCAACCAAATGTCATCGTCCCTTTGGGACTTTTTGCAGTCAGCGAAAGAAGAGGGACGCCTTGGAATTGCAGCCCCGTGGCCTACTTTTCTCCTTCTCAATCTCATCCTCTCGCCATGAATGGAATAATGACGCTGTTATTTCCGATCAGACGGCTTTGGTCGCCTTGGTGGATGACCTCCGTAGGGAGCTGGACGGGGGAGTGTGACCCTGTTGGTTCTCTTGGACATCTCAGCGGCTTTTGATACCATCGATCATTATTTATTTATTATTATTTACTTTGCTTATATACCGCTGTATCTCAAGCCCGAAGGCGACTCACAGCGGTTCACAAACAGTAAAAACAGTAGAAACAGCAGTGGTTCCATACAACATATAACAATTGACTTAACACATTATCCATAAATTACCAATAAGCAATTACAATGCACAATTATTACAAAAAACAACCGTACCCAATCTTCTCATCATCCAAGCGTAGTCCAGGTTCATGGTATCCTTCTGGGACGACTCTCCGGGATGGGCCTTGGAGGCATGGTTTTGTTGTGGCTCCGATCCTTCCTGGAGGGCCGCTCCCAGATGGTGAATCTGGGAGACACCTGCTCAGACCCCTGGCCTTTGACCTGTGGGGTCCCGCAAGGTTCCATTCTATCTCCCATGCTTTTTAACATCTACATGAAACCACTGGGAGAGGTCATCCGAAGTTTTGGAGTTGGCTGCCATCTTTATGCAGATGACACACAACTCTACTACTCTTTTCCACCTAATTCCAAGGAAGCCCCTCGGGTACTAGACGAGTGCCTGACCACTGTGGCTGTCTGGATGAGGAGAAACAGGCTGAAGATTAATCCCGACAAGACAGAGGTCCTCTTGGTAGATCGTAAACCAGATCGGGGTATAGGGTGGCAACCTGTGTTGGACAGGGTTACACTCCCCCTGAAGTCACAGGTCCGCAGTTTGGGTGTCCTCCTGGACTCATCACTGATGCTTGAAGCTCAGGCGTCGGCGGTGGCCAGGAGGGCCTTTGCACAATTAAGATTCGTGTGCCAACTGCGACCGTACCTCGTGAAGTCTGATCTGGTCAGGGTGGTCCATGCCTTAGTCACCTCCAGATTTGATTTCTGTAATGCACTCTACGTGGGGCTGCCCTTGAAAACAGCCCGGAAATTTCAACTGGTACAACGGGCGGCGGCCAGGTTACTAACCAGTGCTCCTTACAGGGAGCGGTCAACCCTCCTGTTTAAGGAGCTCCACTGGCTGCCGTTCATTTTCCGGTCCCAATTCAAGGTGCAGGGTCTTACCTACAAAGCCCTGAATGGTTTGGGACCCGCCTACCTGCGTGACCACATTTCTTTGTACGAACCCACGCGATTTCTTCGATCATCTGGAGAGACCCTGCTCACACTCCCACCTCCTTTGCAGGCGCGATTAGTGGGGACAAGGGAGAGGGCCTTCTCGGTGGTGGCCCCTCGACTCTGGAACTCACTTCCCAGGGACATTAGACATGCCCCAACGCTGGCAGTCTTTAGGAGAAGCCTGAAGATGTGGTTGTTCCAGTGTGCCTTCCCAGAATAAGAAAAACTGTTCTGGTACGGCTGTACCAGGAGCTCCAATTTTATTTGCTTTGTATTAAATGTTTGCTTGCAGTCCAAGGTTTCAGGGACTCTGCAGAAAGGTGGCTTCCTTTGGTTGCAGTCACAGTGGCGCAGTGGGTTAAACCCCTGTGCCGGCAGGACCGAAGATCAACAGGTTGCAGGTTCGAATCCGGAGAGAGGCGGATGAGCTCCCTCTATCAGCTCCAGCTCCTCATACAGGGACATGAGAGAAGCCTCCCACAAGGATGATAAAAACATCAAATCATCTGGGCGTGCCCTGGACAACGTCCTTGCAGATGGCCAATTCTCTCAAACCAGAAGCAACTTGTAGTTTCTCAAGTTGCTCCTGACACGACAAAAAAAAAAAGGCTAAACATGCCCAGCTCTTTAAGCTGCTCCTTATAGGGCATGTTCTCCAGCTCTTTGATCATTTTAGTCTCCCTACTCTGGACACATTTAAAAGGGTATCATCCTAAGGTTGGAAGAGACCCCAAGAGCCATCCAGTCCAAGCCTCTTCTACCACACAGGAAGATACGATGATGATGATGATGATGATGATGATGATGATTATAACTTTATTTGTACCCCGCTAGCATCTCCTGAGGGATTCGATGCGGCTTACACAGGCCGAAGCCTCAGAATGCAATACAACAATACAATACATAAAGCAAATTAAAAACAGTTAAGCAAAGTAAACAATAAACAGTAACAATACAACGAGACACTATTAAAACTGGGCCGGCCAGAGTAGTGGGTACAGGACTAAAAGTGCTGATGTGGTGGGAGGAATGTAGGATTATAAAATAAGTGCAATGTGCGGTGTGCAGTGATCTTGGTTCTACTAAAGTACTTCTAGGACTTAGTATTGGAGGTTCCTAATCTGGAAAGGCACATTGGAACAGCCAGGTCTTCAAATTCTTTCTGAAGACTGCCAATGTAGGGGCCTGTCTGAGATCTTTCGGGAGGGCGTTCCAAAGTCGGGGGGCCACCACAGAAAAGGCCCTGTCTCGAGTTCCCACCAAGCTCGCTTGCGACGCGGGCGAGATTTATTATTTATTTATTTGCTTTATTTCTATACCGCATTTTTCAGCCCAGTCAGGCGACTCAATGCGGTTTACACAATACAGGTTATCACAACAATGTCGTAAGCAATTAAAACACATCATATACAGCAGACAAAAACAACAATTATCAACTCATATCATAACGCCTCAATGAAATCAGATCCGTTCTCATAATCCTTGGGCCATTCCTATGTTCAATTTTACTGTCTTTCTGTGTTCAGTTGCCCTGTTTAGCCAAACGCTTGTTCATAAAGCCAAGTCTTAAGCTTTCTCCGAAATGCCAACAATGAAGGGGCCTGTCTGATGTCTACAGGTAAGGCATTCCATAGCCGAGGGGCCACCACCGAGAAGGCCCTGTCCCTCGTCCCCGCCAGACGCGCCTGTGACACAGGCGGGACCGAGAGCAGGGCCTCCCCAGACGATCTTAATGTCCTAGTCGGTTCATAGGTGGAGATGCGTTCGGAGAGGTAAGTGGGGCCGGAACCGTTTAGGGCTTTATAGGCTAACGCCAGCACCTTGAATTGTGCCCGGTAGCAGATTGGCAGCCAGTGGAGCTGGCTCAGCAGAGGAGTGGTATGCTCCCTGAGTGCCGCTCCCGTTAGCAACCTGGCTGCCGAGCGCTGGACCATCTGAAGCTTCCGGGCAGTCTTCAAGGGCAACCCCACGTAGAGCGCATTGCAGTAATCAATGCGGGATGTAACCAGAGCATGGACCACCGTGGCCAAGTCAGACTTCCCAAGGGATCACGATCCAAGCCCTCCTGACAGATGGCCGTCCAGCCTCTGTTGAAAATCCTCCAAAGAAACCATAGGTAACATTTGAAAACCTCTTTTCACCACAAACATTACATTTGTTTTGCTAAAGAGGCGTGTCATCCCATGATAGGCCTAAGATCTGCAAGATCTTTGGAGGCTTTGAAACAGAGGCTGGATGGCCATCTGTCAGGGTTGCTTTGAATGCAATATTCCTGCTTCTTGGCAGAAAGGCGTTGGACAGGATGGCCCATGAGGTCTCTTCCATGATTCTATGATTCTAAGAAGACATGGCTCAATAGAAAACAGAACAATGCTTGGAAAATAGATGCCAGGAGGATGAATTGGTCTGTGCATTCAGAAAAGGAAGCCATGGGTATCATCCTTCTTCGGGCTAAAGCCTCCCACAAGGATGATAAAAACATCAAATCATCCGGGTGTCCCCTGGGTAACGTCCTTGCAGATGGCTAATTCTCTCAAACCAGAAGCAGCTTGTAGTTTCTCAAGTCGCTCCTGACACGACAAAAAAAAAGGCTAAACATGCCCAGCTCTTTAAGCCGCTCCTTATAGGGCATGTTCTCCAGCTCTTTGATCATTTTAATCTCCCTACTCTGGACACATTCAAAAGGGTATCATCCTAAGGTTGGAAGAGACCCCAAGAGCCATCCAGTCCAAGCCTCTTCTACCACACAGGAAGATACGATGATGATGATTATTATTATTATTATTATTATTACTTTATTTGTACCCCGCTAGCATCTCCCGAAGGATTCGATGCGGCTTACACAGGCCGAAGCCTCAGAACACAATACAACAATACAATACATAAAGCAAATTAAAAACAGTTAAGCAAAGTAAACAATAAACAGTAACAATACAACGAGACACTATTAAAACTGGACCGGCCATAGTAGTGGGTACAGGATTAAAAGTGCTGATGTGGCGGGAGGAATGTAGGATTATAAAATAAGTGCAATGTGCAGTGTGCAGTGATCTTGGTTCTACTAAAGTGCTTCTAGGACTTAGTATTGGAGGTTCCTAATCTGAAAAGGCACATCGGAACAGCCAGGCTTTCAAATTCTTTCTGAAGACTGCCAATGTAGGGGCCTGTCTGAGATCTTTTGGGAGGGCGTTCCAAAGTCGGGGGGCCACCACAGAAAAGGCCCTGTCTTGCGTCCCCACCAAGCGTGCTTGCGACGCGGGCGAGATCACGATCCAAGCCCTCCTGACAGATGGCTCTCCAGCCTCTGTTGAAAATCCTCCAAAGAAACCATAGGTAACATTTGAAAACCTCTTTTCACCACAAACATTACATTTGTTTTGCTAAAGAGGCGTGTCATCCCATGATAGGCCTAAAATCTGCAAGATCTTTGGAGGCTTTGAAACAGAGGCTGGATGGCCATCTGTCAGGGTTGCTTTGAATGCAATATTCCTGCTTCTTGGCAGAAAGGGGTTGGACTGGATGGCCCATGAGGTCTCTTCCATGATTCTAAGAAGACATGGCTCAATAGAAAACAGAACAATGCTTGGAAAAGTAGATGGCAGGAGGATGAATTGGTCAGTGCATTCAGAAAAGGAAGCCATGGGTATCATCCTTCTTCAGGCTAAACATGCCCAGCTCTTTTAGCTGCTTCTCATAGGGTTTGTTCTCCAGACCCTTGAAAAGAAAAGACTGTTTTGGTTGACCCATGCAGGAAGATACGATCCAAGCCCTCCTGACAGATGGCCGTCCAGCCTCTGTTGAAAATCCTCCAAAGAAACCATAGGTAACATTTGAAAATCTCTTTTCACCACAAAATTTACAGTTGTTTTGCTAAAGAGGCATGTCATCCCATGATAGGCCTAAAATCTGCAAGATCTCAACATTATAATAATAATAATAATCATTATTATTATTATTATTATTAATAATAATAATATGTGGTGGAGGCTCCTTTGGAGGCTTTGAAACAGGCTGGATGGCCATCTGTCAGGGATGATTTGAATGCAATATTCCTGCTTCTTGGCAGAAAGGGGTTGGACTGGATGACCCATGAGGTCTCTTCCAACTCTAGGATTCTATGATTCTATGTACACATCTTTCTCTGGAGTGTTAGCTAGCTACCTGAGCCGCTCCTTTCCTCTCTAACCTGCAGCGCGACGCCATCTTGGCTAAAGCGGATCACGTGACACCACCCTCAATGTCATGTGACGCGCCCGGCGGCCATCTTAGCGGCGCTCGGCTTCCTCTCTCTCCGACGTCAACAAGTGACGCGGCTGCCGGCCATTTTGGAGCCCTCCCCTTCTTCTTCTTTCTCCGGGAGGAGGCGGAGTCGCAGGGCGAGGCCCAGCTGGCGGTGGAAGCGGCGGAGGCCTCGGGAGGAGGAGAAGAAGAGCAGGAGCCATGGGGCAGTGCGGCATCACCTCCTCCAAGACCGTCCTCGTCTTCCTCAACCTCATCTTCTGGGTGAGCCAGGCCTGCTAGGCCTCACTCTCAGGTGGGGAGACATAGAGGAGGCCTGGGCCAGCTAGGGCCCTCCAGGGGGGTTTGGACTCCAACTCCCATCATTTGGACACAGTTCATCTCTCAGGCGGCTGAGGGGGAAAAGGAAAGGGCCTGAGGCGGTGAGGAATGATGGGAGTTGGAGTCCAAACCCCCCTGGAGGGCCCTAGCTGGCCCAGGCCTCCTCTAACCTCCTCTAAGCTTTCCTAACACAGAGGCTTTCCTCTTCGACATGCTTTACATCATATTAAATGTTTACATCATATTTAAAATAATAATAATCACCTCTCAACAGAACACCTCTCAACAGAACATTTTCCCAGGCTCAGCCAGGCCTTCAAATGCTAATGAAGGTGGTCAGCTGAAACATTCACACCTAACTTCAGCAGAGAATCACTGGGTTGTTGTAGGCTTTTTCGGGCTATATGGCCATGTTCTAAAGGTATTTTCTCCTGACATTTCACCTGCATCTATGGCAAGCATCCTCAGAGGTCGTGAGGTCTGTTGGAAGTAGGAACATGGGTTTATATATCTGTGGAATGACCAATAGACAATAGTCCTTTGTCCCACCCTGGTCATTCCACAGATAAATGAACCCCTTTTCCTAGTTCCAACAGACCTCACTACCTCTGAGGATGCTTGCCATAGATGCAGGCGAAACGTCAGGAGAAAAATTGCCTCCAGAACATGGCCCTATAGCCCGAAAAAACCTACAAGAACCTAATAATAATCATGGTGATGATAATACAGGGATTATGTCTATATATAATATACTAGCCGTTCCCTGCCATGCGTTGCTGTGGCCCAGTCTGTGTATATGTGCATTTCTGTGGTTATGTGCATGCATTATAATGTGTTTATTTTTTTGGCTTTTTAATGTTATTTTGCGTTGTATTTTTTTTGGCTTTTAAAGTCCCTTCTGCTGTGTTTTTCAGTGTTTTTATGAGTGATGGTCACGCGTTGGCCTGAGAGATGAACTGTGTCCAAATTTGGTGTCCCTTCGCCCAGTGGTGTTTGAGTTAATGTTAATCCCACAAACAAACATTACATTTATTTAAATTATATATATGTACATGTTGATACACACACACACAAGTTGTCCCCTGCCACGCATTGCTGTGGCCCAGTCTATGTATATGTGTTTTGTGTGTGTAAATCTGTGGTTATGTGGATGCATTGTAATGTGTTTAATTTTTGGCTTTTTTATGTCTCTTCTGCTGTGTTTTTCCGTGTTTTTATTAGTGATGGTCACACGTTGGCCTGAGAGGTGAAATGTGTCCAAATGGTGTTTGAGTTAATGTTAATTTTATATATGTATATAAAATGTTTGAGTTAATGTTAATTAACTCAAATTTTTGAGTTAATGTTAATTTTATATATGTATATCAATGTTAATTTTATATATGTATATTAATGTTAATTTTATATATGTATATAAAATTTGAGTTAATGTTAATTAACTTAATTTTTGAGTTAATGTTAATTTTATATATGTATATGTAAAGATACACACACACACTAGCCACCCCCTGCCACGCGTTGCTGTGGCCCAGTCTGTGTATATGTGTTTTGTGTGTGTATATGTGTATATCTGTGGTTATGCTCATGCATTCTAATGTGTTTTCATTTTTGGGCTTTTAAAGTATCTTCCGCTGTTTTCTAGTGTTTTTATGAGTGATGGTCACTCGTTGGCCTGAGAGGTGAATGTCCATTCGTGTGTCCATTTGGTGTCCATTCGTCCAGTGGTGTTTGAGTTAATGTTAATTTTATATATGTATATGAAATTTGAGTTAATGTTAATTAACTCAAATTTTTGAGTTAATGTTGATTTTAAATATGCATATGTAGACACACACACTAGCCATGCCCTGCCACGCGTTGCTGTGGCCCAGTCTGTGTATATGTATTTTGTCTGTGTATATGTCTATATATCTGTGGTTAGGCGCATGCATTGTAATGTGTTTTTCATTTTTTGGCTTTTAAAGTCTCTTCCGCTGTTTTCTAGTGTTTTTATGAGTGATGGTCACTCAATGGCCTAATAGGCGTATTGTGTGCAAATTTGGTGTCAATTCATTCAGTGGTTTTTTAGTTACATTCATCCCACAAACATTACATTTATACACACACACACACACAAAGAAGGAGCTGCCACCACACTCCGAGGCAGAGAGTTCCACTGCTGAACAGCTCTCACCGTCTGGAAGTTCTTCTTAATGTTCAGATGGAATCTCCTTTCTTGTAGTTTGAAGCCATTGTTCCATGTCCTAGTCTCCAGGGAAGCAGAAAGGAACATGCTCCCTCCTCCCTATTACTTCCTCTCACATATGTATACATGGCTATCATGTCTCCTCTCAGCCTTCTCTTCTTCAGGCTAAACATGCCCAGCTCTTTAAGCCACTCCTCATAGGGCTTGTTCTCCAGACCCTTGATCATTTGAGTTGCCCTCTTCCTCTTTACACATTCCAGCTTGTCAATATCTCCCTTCAGTTGTGGTGCCCAAAATTGGACGCAGCATCCCAGGTGTGGTCTAACCAAGGCAGAATAGAGGGGTAGCATGACTTACCTGGATCTAGACACTAGAGTCCTATTGATGCAGGCCAAAATCCCGTTGGCTTTTTTTTTGCCGCCGCATGACATGTGATTAAACGAATTGTTTATTGTACTAGCTATAGGCCATGACATAAAATATACAACCTTTAAAAGTACAAAAAGCACTTTCCAATACAAATATTAAAACAAGTTCCATATACTGGCTCTTTATAATTATAGTAATAGTGACATAATAACAATTTCAAATGTTGGCTCATGTTTAACTTGTTGTCCACAAGGATTCAAAGATCTTTTTCACGCGTCCTGCTCTTGAGTCAGGCATCGTCCCCCATTCTCTCTCTTTGCATTTCATTCTTTTCTGCCTAAGTGGAGTATCTTGCATTTGTCCCTGTTGAACTTCATTTTGTTAGTATTGGCCAATCATCTCCCTAATCTCTGAAGATCATTTTGAATTCTGCTTGTGTCTTCTGGAGTATTGGCTATCCCTCCCAGTTTGGTGTCATGCTTTGGGAAACAGAGCACAGTGCCTTCTTTTGAGGCTCCATTGTCCCTCCCTTGTGACCTTGCTCCCCCCCCCCTTCTGTCCCAAAAAAACTGTAGCCTTTTAAAAAAGCAGAGTTTCCATAGAGCCAAAAGGCAGAAGGTGGAGAGACTCGTCCTTATGGAAGGTACATCCGCATGCCTCCTCAAAGCAGATGAACCCTCCGGGGCTTTCATCTGGTTCCCAAATGTGTGATGCATATCGGTGGGTGGAGCAGAAAGTAATGGGACCGTTTCCATTAAATGAAGGCTCTCAGCTTCCAGGATTGCAATGTCAGGTCCGAAAGGAGGTCACTGAAATAGAGCACAAAGGCGGCCCAAAATAGCTGCATGCCCTGCTAATGAAATCAATTTCCTTTCAGTTAAGGGATGTCTGGATTGGAAGCCATGCGCTGCCATGAAGTTACTGCAGCATTTTGTAAAAACAAATCTCAATCTTGAAATGAGTTGCTTTATTAAGAATAGATATGCATTTGTTTTTTGTTGTTGTTTTTTGTTTTAATAATTTTATTGGTTTATGGTGCACACAGGAAACAAAACCAAAAGAGGGGGGAAAAAACAATATATATATATATACACACACACACACAAAAGAGTATGCAAGTTTGCAGAATGGTATACAGTCAGTGCTCATTAAACATATGAAAATTCAACTTTGACTCTACAGTTATATACCTTAACATTTATTATCCCTCTAACCCAGTGGTTCTCAACCTTCCTAATGCCGCAACCCCTGAATACAGTTCCCCATGTTGTGGTGACCTCCAACCATAAAATTATTTTTGTTGCTACTTCATAACTGCAATTTTGCAACTGTTATGAATCATAATGTAAATATCTGATATACAGGCACAAATACCCCTTATGTCCAAATTTGAATACTGGTGTGGTTGGGGGGGGGGATTGATTTTGTCATTTGGGAGTTGTAGTTGCTGGGATTTATAGTTCACCTACAATCAAAGAGCATTCTGAACTTCACCAACAATGTAATCTTGGCAGGCAGAACTCCCACGACAAACAGAGAACACTGGATGGGTTTGGTGGGCACTGATCTTGAGTTTGGAGCTGTAGTTCACCTACATCCAGAGAGCACTGTGGACTCAAACAATGATGGATCTAGATCAAACTTGGCATGAATCCTCCATATGCCCAAATATGGTGGAGTTCGGGGGAAATGGACCTTGACATTTGAGAGTTGTAGTTGCTGGGATTTTATAGTTCACCTACAATCAAAGAGCATTCTGAACCCCACCAATAATAGAATTGGGCCAAACTTGTAACATCCCTATGACCAACAGAAAATACAGTGTTGTCTGATGGTTTTTGGTGACCCCTCTGACACCCCTCTCGCGACCCCCCTCAGGGCTTCCAACCTCCAGGTTGAGAAACACTGCTTCTAACCCCACACCCATGAACCCAACCCCATGACCTCCGACACCACTCCGTATGGATCATATAACTAACCCACACCTACCCACATGTCTCTTCTTTCACTAAATCCCCTTTATGGCGATCTTCAAATCTACTTTTGTCTTCTTTTCGAGATATCCAATTGCCAACCTCCATTTTTTAACAAATTCTTCATTATTTCCTCCTCTGCTGCTATTTGTCTGTTTGGCCATTTAGATATAATCTACTAATTTATCCCTCCAATCCTTAATAGTTAACTTTTTTCCCCCTTCTAGGTTTTAGCTATTATTAGTCTCGCAGCGACAAAACAATACTGGCAAATTTCTTCATCTCTTGCGCTCTTGCCACGACATGCAAGTGTGGAGAAGAGCATTCTAAATAAGAATAGATAAGAATAGATACGCATTTGGATTGAGAGGAGGTGCGGTTAATTTCTGGGAATGTGTCTCACATAGTATCAGGGAGCTCATTTAGAATATTTGTATGTTGTAGGTATTAAATTGCCTTGTGAGCTGCTTTGCCTCTCAATCAAAAGATAAATGTGGGAAATCATCACCAAAAACAATTTAGATTCATTGTTTTTCTTCATTTTTATAGCTCCCTTCACTTTAAAAAAAGGGAGATAACTAACTAGCAATGGTTGTCTTGTCTTCTTGGAAATATATATACAGGTAGTCACTAAGTTACAAGCAAAATAGATTCTGTAGGTTTGTCCTTAAGTTGAATGTGTATGTAAGTCAGAATAGATATATTTTATCAGTCTATATACGAGGGTGGGTCTAAAAGTTTTGCCTCCTTTGTCATAAAAACATTATGAATGGACATATAACAACAGAAGTTGCTACAGATCATAGACTGAGCTGTACTCTACACAACGCTACCGTTCAACATAGACACCATCAAGTTGTACACATTTGTGCCATTGTTTAACCCAGGCATCAAAACCATTTGGGAAAAATTCAGGGTTTTGCTTCTTGACCTATGATTTTAAAGCTGTTTAAACATTATTCGAGTCATTGAATCTGAAACCACATAGGGTGTCTTTCTGAGGTCCAAACAATTAAAAGTCAGAAGGGGCCAAATGATAAATATGCTTCAGGAGATGATGGATTTCCTTAGATGCACAACCTTCTTTTGCTAGAAATTCAATGACGACTCTTGCTTTTAGCTTCAGATTCATGTTTCTAATCAATCAGTCAGAAAAAGAAAATACTGTTTTGGTTGAGTAAGGTTACCTCTATCATATCATGCATAGATTGTCCAGAAAGTTTTGGCTAGTATAGGGACGGGCGAGCACCCCTGTGGTCTTTGTTTTTCTGTCTGCGCCCTTGTTGAGAAGATTTCATCTCAACTTTCTGGATTTTGAAAAATTAGCTTGTTGTGGGCATAAGAATTGGTGATAAAGCTTCAGTGAGACCCCTTTGTCCCATGATAATAACTCTTTCAAGAGAGAATTTCCCTCCCGAGGGGTAGACTTCTCTCACTTCCTGTTGTCTCACCCCATTTCTTAACTATGAGTAATTTGTAAGTTGGATGTTTGTAACTCGAGGTCTCCCTCTGTGTGTGTATATATATTACATACACATATATATGAGGTGGCACAGTTGGCTAAACCACTGAGCTGCTGAACTCGCTGTCTGAAAGGTCAGTGGTTGGAATCCAGGGAGTGGGGTGAGCTGCCGCTGTTAGGCCCAGCTTCTGCCAACCTATTTATTTATTTCCTATATTTATACCTCGCTCTTCTCCCCCCCCCCCCCCAAAAGGGGACTCAGGGCGGCCTAACAAATGTATCATATGATGCTAGCTTCATAAAAACAACCACAGTACAATCAAAATATTAAAAATTTAAACAATAATTAAAACAATTAAGACACATCCATTAAAATCAAACTCCAAAAACCATTCTGGGTCAATTCATTGCCATAAGTTGTGTGATCTTCTTCCACTTGCTGCTCACTGATCAAATGCTTGGTCCCATCACTAGGTCTTGATTTTCCTTCTAAAAGACAAGAGGAGGTGGCCAATCTGATATCTCTAGGGAGCTGTACCATAGGTGAGAGGCCACGCCTGAGAAGGCCCTGTCTTTCGTCCCCATCAACCATGTTAAGGAACCCCCGGTGGCGCAGTGGGTTAAACCCCTGTGCCGGCAGGACTGAAGACCAACAGATCGCAGGTTCGAATCCGGGGAGAGGTGGATGAGCTCCCTCTATCAGCTCCAGCTCCTCATGTGTGGACATGAGAGAAGCCTCCCTTAAGGATGATAAAAACATCAAAATCATCCGAGTGTCCCCTGGGCAACGTCCTTGCAGACAGCCAATTCTCTCACACCAGAAGCGACTTCTGACACAACAAAAAAAATCAACCATATTTGTGATAGTGGTGGGATCGAGAGCAGGGCCTCTCCTGCAGATCTTAAACTTCATGATGGTTTGTGGCAGGAAATACGTTCGGACAGGTAGCCTGGGCCAGAACCGTTTAGGGCAGGAGTCCTCAAACTAAGGCCCGAGGACCAGATATGGCCCTCCAAGGTCATTTACCCGGCCCTTGCTCAGAGTCAACCTAAGCCTGAAATGACTTGAAAGCATACAACAACAACAATTCTATCTCATCAGCCAAAAGCAGGCCCAAACTTTCCACTGAAATACTAATAAATTTATATTTGTTAAAATTGTTATTCATTTTAATTATTATATTGTTTTAAAGTGTTTTTTTTGCACTACAAATAAGATATGTGCAGTGTCCATAGGAATTCATTCATGTTTTTTTCAAATTATAATCCGGCCCTCCAACAGTTTGAGGGACTGTGACCTGGCCCTCTGTTTAAAACGTTTGGGGACCCCTGATTTAGGGCTTTAAAAGTTAAAACCAGCACTTTGAATTGTGCTCGGAAGCTGATTGGTAGCCAGTGGAATTGGCGTAACAAAGGAGTTGTACGTTCCCTGTACGTCGCTCCGGTGAGCAACCTGACTGCCAACCGTTGGACTAGTTGAAACTTCAAGGGGCAGTCTTCAAAGGCAGCCCCACATAGAGTGCATTGTAGTAGTCTATTCGGGATGTAACAAGAGCATGGACCACTGTGGCCAAGTCAGACGTCTCAAACCTAGCAGTTTGAAAACATGCAAACGTGTGTACAGCAATAGGTACTGCTCCGGCAGGAAGGTAATGGCACTCCATGTAGTGATGTCAGCCACATGCCCTTGGAGGTGTCTACAGACAACACCGGCTCTTAGAAATGGAGATGAGCACCACCTCCCTGAGTCAGGCACAACTAGACTTTTAATGTCAGGGGAAAACCTTTACCTTTGCCTATATATGAGGCAACTTACAAACATAAGAAACAAGAATGGTTGGGTAAGAGATGTGGGATTACGGCAAATACAAATCAAAGTATTCCTCAGATTGCTTCATTTGGGCCATGCATGCAACATAGAAGAATTATTTCTCAAGTGTCTGTAGCCATTTTCTTTTAAAGATTACCAATCAGCTGTGCTGCAAATTGTCATCTCACTGGTGTTAAAATGGTGTTTGTGGGTTAGTGGAGTAGCATTTCTCTGGGATGCAGAGATATAGGCAGGACACAAAGCATCTACCTGAGACCAGTAAATGGAGCAGCATTTAGGAATATTATAAATACAGTATGTCCTTTTTGATCAGATGTGGTAGAGTTCCAGTAAAACCAGGTGTCCCAGTGGTTAAAAATATTTGGCTTTTGAAAGGTTGGAAGCTTGTAACACAATAGTGTCAACAGAAATAGCATTGCTGCAAATAGCACTTCTGAAAAGAGCTGTTGTTGCTTCAAGGCTCTTAAATGTAACATAGTACTCCCTATGGTGGACCTCTTGAAAGTTTATTTTCTTGTTTAGAAGGATAATGTGACACTTATAATGTCTATTTGATATTTTGAAAATGATTGTAATATTGTGAGCAGTTGTCAGCCAGCTACAGAGTTGGAAGTAAACAATGCATTACCTGTTTCATTGGTATATGGCAGAACAATAAATGTTAATTTGTAGCACTTAATCAAGTTAATGACTTAAACCCGGGGAAATGGAGCATTGTAATTACTGATTGTAACTTGTCCATGTGAAGCGTAAATTAGAAACAACACTGGTATAAAATGGGTTTATTCCATCACAGTGCAAAAACTTCCTATTTTTGGAAGTATTTTTAAAGACATTTGGCAGGATGATGCTGTGCTCAACTAGAGCAGTTATTGGGTTGCTGTGAGTTTTCCGGGCTGTCTGGCCATGTTCCAGAAGCATTATCTCCTGACATTTTGCCTGCATCTATGGCAGGCATCCTGAGAGGTTGTGAGGTCTGTTGGAAACTTGGGAAGTGGGATTTATATATCTGTGGAAAGTCCAGGGTGGGAGAAAGAACTCTTGTTTGTTGGAGGCGTGTGAATGTTGCAATTGGCCACCTTGATTAGCATTTGATGACCTAACAGTTTCAAGGTCTGGCTTCTTACTACCTGGAGGAATCCAAGTTATAACCTTGATCTGATGTTACTTTCTATCACTAGCAAGTCACAGAATCCGGATTTCTGTGTACGAACTGCATTTCTGTGTACAAACCCACGCGCAATCTCTTTGTTCATCTGGGGAGGCCCTGCTCTCGCTCTCACAAGGGAGAGGGCCTTCTCTATGGTGGCCCCTCGACACTGGAACTCGCTCCTCAAGGATACCAGACAAGCCCCCACATTGGCAGACTTTAGGAGCAGCCTGAAAACATGACTGTTCCAGTGTGCTTTCCCTGAATAAAGGAAACAATCCCCTGCAAATACTCCGAGAAGCACTTTAATTACCTGTTGGGTTGCTCTTTACTTTTGATTTAAAACCCTCCAAATAGATACACCCTCTGTTCATATCCAGCATTTATTTTTAAAGTTTTAACTATTACATTTGGCCCAGCCATATTTATTTATTTATTTATTTATTTACAGTTTTTATATTCCGCCCTTCTCACCCCGCAGGGGACTCAGGGCGGATTACAGTGTGCACTTATATGGCAAAATTCAATGCCAATTTTTGACATACAAACATATACAGACATACACAGAGGCTATTTAACTTTTTCTGGCTGCCAGGGGAGCTATCGCTTTCATCGTCCATCAGCGACACTGATGAAGCACTTCCGCATTCCCCACATGCTTCCCCGCTGGAATGCTTTGCTGGAGTCTTCTTTATGGCCTCATAAATCAGTTAATTTAGCCTCCCCCCACTTTAAGGTGGTACCTAATTTTCCTACTTGACAGGTGCAACTGTCTTTCGGGTTGCAAAGGTCGACAACAGGCTACACACAATTGGTTGGAAACCCACTCCAACCCGGGCTGGCTTCGAACTCATGACCTTTTTGGTCAGAGTGATCTTAATGCAGCTGACACTCATCCAGCTGCGCCACAATCCATAGGTTTTTAAATTCTCGTGTTTATTGTCTACCTGTGAGTTATATTAATTGTATTGTTTACTTTGTTTATTGCTTGTTATTTTATTACTGCTTGTTGTTTTTGATGCGTTGTTGGGCTTGGCCTCATGTAAGCCGCTCCGAGTCACTTGGGGAGATGATGGCGGGGTATAAATAAAGTTTTATTATTTTATTATTATTATTAATCCAGATTCAGAAACTGCATTATATAGCAGTGTAGATAGGGCCTTACTAGTTTTCTTTACAGATGAACAGGGCGATGTTTTCAGTACTTTCTTGTACTAACAGAGCACTTCAGCTGCCATTTATCTTCTCACGCAAAGCTTCTTAAATTGCTATCTTGTTTATGTTGTGTTGGCATTTTTATGCAGTATTTGAGGCATATATACACACTCTTCTTTTACTCCAATTAGTGTCTATACAATACAAGTTCTCTATGATTGCCTGTTTCTTGGCTCTTTAGCAACAACATTCCAGATGAGATGTGAGCTTTTGCAAAACTGAGAAATGTATGAACGCACACTGAAACACTCATGCTCTGTTGTTAGGCTGTGAAGGTGATTTTGGAACTAATTAGATGGCAGTTCATGTAGGGAAGTCATTTAAAGGTTTCTAAATATAAGTAAGTCAAATATGACAGGGTGATTTGGATATTGCACATTCACCATTGCCAGAAGCTGCCTTAGTGCCACTAACAACTGAAGATAGTTTAAAGATTTGTGGAGGATAACAAAGCAGGACTTTAAATAGAAAATGCTTTTACATAACCTTACATCAGAACAGGAATGCTGGCAACGAGCACATCTAGAGAGGCAAGGGAAACAAACGTTGAAGAGCTATGGGATTCTGGTTTTTCTTTTATGCTGCGTGGTTTCTGTCTGAGAAAGATAAAGGCCAGCATTGTTTCCAGGTCTGCATTGATGTAAAGGTGGTGCTTTTGGAAAATAATTAATTCTCTTCGAATTTTAGAAATGCAGTTTGAATGTCTGTCACTTGGTTTTTATATTTTTAGAATATAAAATGTGTGTATTATATCACATTAACTACCTTTGCTGGTTTTGTTTTGTTTTTTAACAACAGGATATACCAAATTATTTACAGGTTTGTCCTTAGTATTAAGGCTGTTGCAGTCAGGTAATGCAGGTATTTATTTTGGGAGTGGAAAGGCAGGGATTAGCATGTTGTGCCGAAATGGCAGAGCCCTGATACCACCTGAAATCCTAGTTTTCTGTATTTTCGCAACATCCCAATCCATTTTTCTTTCCTTATAGGAGAAACAGAGTATGTAAATGGATTGTTTTGTCCATAGGACTGATGAAAATTATGCATTTCATCTGTTGTGTTAAGTGATGTAGGAAGGAATATTGGACCTGAAGTCAAACTTATACAGGACCAGGACAGACAAAACAATTTGTTCCTGTATTATTATTATTATTATTATTATTATTTCATTTCTTACCCACCTCTCCTAATATCACACAGAAATTTGCTACTCCAACTTGAGTGAAATAATACAAGAACGGCCATCTAATTAAATAGATTTGTTATGTTCTGGTCAGATTCCTCTTTGCCCTTTTGTTAGATCAGCCCATTTATTTTTGGAAAATGGAATCATGTGCCCCTCCAGAAAAATTTGTCAGCAGTATATGAGCTTAGGGTTTTTGGATCTGTGTCAGCTCAATTTAGTCTCAGTAAAATATCACACAACACGACAACACTTCATAGCAAACATCAGAATTGAAAATATAAGCGATCAGTGGAACTGAGGGTTTCTCAGAAAACTTTTGTGAAGTTTTTCTTTAAAAAATTGCTGATTTTTTTCCTTGCCCTCCATACAAATTAAACCAAAGATTGTAGAAGGCTACTGCAAACTCTTTAAAAAATAGTTATCACATGATGTTGTTGAAGGCTTTCATGGCCAAAATCACTGGGTTGCTGTGAGCTTTCTGGGCTATATGGCCATGTTCCAGAAGCATTCTCTTCTGATGTTTCACCCACATCTATGGCAGGCATCCTCAGAGGTTGAGGGGTCTGTTGGAAACTAGGCAAGTGGCGTGTATATAATAATAATAACAACAACAACAATAATAATAATACAGTTTATTTATAACCTGCCACAATCTCCTCAAAGGGGACTCGGAGTGGCTAACATGAGGCCAAGCCCAAAATAATACAACATAATAAGTACAAATTAACAAAAAACATTACAAAATATGAAATAACAAAATCAACAAATCATACGTATATCTGTGGAATAAAGTCCAGGGTGGGAGAAAGGACTCTTGTCTGTTTGAAGCAAGAGTGAACGTTGTAAATGACCAGCTTGATTAGCATTTAATGGCCTTGCAGCTTCAAAGCCTGGCTGCTTGCTGCTTGGGGGAATCCTTTGTTAGGAGGTGTTAGCTGGCCCTGATAATTTCATCCCTGGAATTCCCCTGGACATTCCACAGATATGTAAACCCCGCTTCTTGTTTGGAATTCCCCTGCTTTTTATTTGTTGTCTTGATTTTTGAGTTTTTTTAAATATTAGTAACCAGATTTTGTTCATTTTCATGGCTTCCTCCTTTCTGTTGAAATCGTCTACATACTTGTGGATTTCAGTGGCTTCTCTGTGTAGCCTGACATGGTGGTTGTGAGAGAGGTCCAGAATTTCTGTGTTCTGAAATAATATGCTGTGTCCAGGTTGATTCATCAGATGCTCTGCTATGGCTGACTTCTCTCGTTGAATTCGTCTGCAGTGCCTTTCATGTTCCTTGATTTGTGCCTGGCCAATTCTGCGTTTGGTGGTCCCTCTATAGACTTGTCCACAGCTGCATAGTATACAGTAGACTCCTGCAGAGGTGAGACAAGAGTTCTTTCTTCCACCCTGGACATTCCACAGATTCATAAACCTCGCTTGCCAAGTTTCCAACATACCTCACAACTTCTGAGGATGCCTGCCATAGATGTGGGCAAAACGTCAGGAGAGAATGCTTCTGGAACATGGCCATACAGCTCGGAAAACTCACAGCAACCCAGGTATTATTATTTCGTGTCAGGGCAGCCAGTCAATTATATTACATTTCTAACAGAACAAAGCAAACAAACAGACATAATACAAAATTTGTGAGTTTGGTAGTTGACTAAATGTCCTTTGACCAGTAGCTGGCCACTTGGAGTGCCTCTGGTGTTGCTGCAAGAAGATCCATTGTGCATCTGGCAGGGCTCAGGTTGCATTGCAGCAGGTGGTCAGTGGTTTGCTCCTCTCCACATTCGCATGTCGAGGATTCCACTTTGTAGCCCCATTTCTGAAGGTTGGCTCTGCATCTCGTGGTGCCAGAGCGCAGTCTGTTCAGCACCTTCCAAGTCGCCCAGTCTTCTGTGTGCCCAGGGGGGAGTCTCTCATTTGGTATCAGCCATTGGTTGAGGTTCTGGGTTTGAGCCTGCCACTTTTGGACTCTCACTTGCTGAGGTGTACCAGCGGGTGTTTCTGTAGATCTTAGAAAACTATGTCTAGATTTAAGTCGTTGACATGCTGGCTTGAATCTAGACATTGTTTTCTAAGATCTACAGAGACAACCCAGGTAACACATTCTTTAATATCTGGTGTGTATGTACATAAGTGCTGCTAATTTCTTGCTTCAGCATACTACATTAAACATAGTGCTGCACAGATGATCAGAACAAGATAAAGTTCATTAGTACCTGAACCTATGAATTATTACCAGGATTGAAACTTGAGAGTGCAGCTAATGTTCTCATGTTCCCTTCAGAACTGAACAAGTGTAATTTGAACACCATTTTAAGAAAGATGATCCCCTCAGGCAGAATATTGAGTTGTAGTTCCATGAAATGCCTCAATAAAAGTATTGATCTAAGAAGCTCTCTGGGTGCCTTTTTGTTTCATTGAAACCTTGAGTCACCTTTTTTTTATATGTATCTTGGAAAGAGCTTTCTGCAGCTTGGTGTGAATTTCGTTCAAAGAATCTGTCAGCGCTGAAGAGTCAGCTCTGGCTCCATAGCAACACAGCTCAGTGAATACAAGAGAATGGAGGCATTGTTTGCTTTTCCTACCTTTTTTTGTTTTTCAATACCCTTTCAGGCCCTTTTTAAAAAAGCACAATATGTTTGTGTTGCTTAGGGTCAAATACATTTATGGATTGCAGTTCTTTTTGATCCCGATCTTTCTGTCCAGTGTTCTGGTCATGCTAGCTACATAATACTTCCAAGGTCAAAGGCAGAATAATAATAATAATAATAATAATAATAATAATGAGTTGTTGTAGGTTTTTCCGGGCTATATGGCCATGTTCTGGAGGCAATTTTTCTCCTGACATTTCGCCTGCATCTATGGCAAGCATCCTCAGAGGTAGTGAGGTCTGAGCACCCCCATTCTCCGTCCGGAAGACGTATTTGATGTTGGGGTCGGGGAAAGTGGCGGCCGACTAGATGTTGGCAATGGCCACGCTGGTGGGATCCTTGCCTGTGGCCACTGCGCCTTCCTGGATCTGCACGGTCCCCTCGTCCGCCTCCACGGGATCCGAGGAGGAAGCAGGACGGACAATCCCTGAGGCCAGTTCTGCTCTTCTGATGCCTCACAAGGTGAAGCCATGAAGGGGCAGCAGAAGGCCGTGGAGGCGGACGAGGGGACCGTGCAGATCCAGGAAGGCGCAGTGGCCACAGGCGAGGATCCCACCAGCGTGGCCATCGCTAGCATCCAGTCGGCCGCCACTTTCCCTGACCCCAACATCAAATACGTCTTCCGGACGGAGAATGGGGGCGCTCAGACCTCACTACCTCTGAGGATGCTTGCCATAGATGCAGGTGAAACGTCAGGAGAATAATTGCCTCCAGAACATGGCCATATAGCCCGGAAAAACCTACAACAACCCAGTGATTCCGGCCATGAAAGCCTTCGACAAGACAATATAATAATAATAATAATAATAATAATAATAGTAATAATAATAATAATAATAATAATGATGCACCTGAATGCCAAGCCGTGAAGAAAGAAGAAAAGCCGTGAAAGAAGCGGGGAGGCTTTTATATCTTGCATTTGTGCTTCCCAGAAACATCTGGCTTCCTATTCTGAAGAAAACAGGATGCTGAACTAGACAGGACTTTAGGTCTGATCCAGCTGGTTTCATTCTTTGATCTTTCAAACGCTTTTCTGGTGATGTGGCAGAAAAAGAAAATCTATTTGATTTTCAGACAAAACTAGTGAGTGGACACACGCTTTCTGAAATCTGGAACGTATTGCTGCTTTTTGCATAGGACTGTCTACAAAAGAAGTCTTCTTTTGGTAGCTGCAGCATATTATACCTGCCTTACCATCTGTTTTGTCTTCACAAAAATCTTTCAGTTTTGAAGTCTCAAAGGCAAGAGAGAAGAATTTTTTTTTTACTATTCTAGATTTGCAAACACAGGAGGAATAGAAGAGTTTGATGTGTTTTGCTAGGGCCATAGTTAACCTCTGATTGCCAGCCATCAAAGGCATGATAGTAGTCCAGAGGCAGAATTATATTCCATTAGTTTTGAACCCATTTGTTCCTACTTCACAGTTTGCAGCATTTTAATGAGTCTTGGGCTGTCAGATCTTTAAAC
This sequence comes from Anolis sagrei, assembly GCF_037176765.1. Taxonomy (NCBI): domain Eukaryota; kingdom Metazoa; phylum Chordata; class Lepidosauria; order Squamata; family Anolidae; genus Anolis; species Anolis sagrei. The sequence continues at coordinate 10,882,344 of NC_090029.1, forward strand.
ATTTAAAATGTGCCACTTGGATTTTTAGGAGATTCTTTGAAGTGTTTTAATGTAGCTCCCACATGTGGCTCCCAGGAGCACTAGCACAATGGGTTAAGACCAACTATAGACCAACAGGTCACAGGTTCGAATCCAGGGAAAGCGTGGATGAGCTTCCTCTGTCAACTCCAGCTCTCTATGCAGGGACATGAGAGAAGCCTCCCACAAGGATGGTAAAACAGCAAAACATCTGGGCATCCCCTGGGCAACATCCTTGCAGACGGCCAATTCTCTCACACCAGAAGTGACTGGCAATTTCTCAAGTCGCTCCTGACATGAAAAAAATGTGGCTCCCAAGCACGATTGCAACAAACACAAATCCACTACAAGTCGTAGTACATAAATCACAAAAGTAAATGTATTTTTTTGCAGCTTATATAATACAATATTAAACATATAACTAACGTATTGTATTATATAAGCTGCAAGAAAAGAAACATTTACCTTTGTGATTTATGTACGGCAACTTGTGGTAGATTTGTGTTGCGATTTTGGGAATCCATTGTCTTTTGTGTCCCAAACGTGATTGACAGCTTGACTTGTAGCATCAGCTATACTTCGAATCAGGTGTTGTTGTTTATTATTTATGTTGTTGTTTATTTGTTCAGTCACTTCCGACTCTTCGTGACAAACTCTTCATTGGCCGTTGCCACCCCCAGCTCCTTCAAGGTCTAGCCAGTCACTTCCAGGATAATATCCATCTATCTTGCCCTTGGTTGGCCCCTCGTCCCTTTTCCTTCCATGTTCCCATCATCATCTTCTCTAAGCTTTCCTGTCTTCGCATTATGTGGCCAAAGTGCTCCATCTTTGCCTCTAATATCCTTCCCTTCAGTTAGCAGCCAGGCTTTATTTCCTGGACTGGTTGGATCTTCTTGCAGTCCAAGGCACTCTCAGAACTTTCCTACAGCACCACAGTCCAAAAGCATCTCTCTTCCTTCGCTTAGCCTTCCTTATGGTTCAACTCTCACATCCATAGGTTGCTACGGGGCATACCATTACTTTAACTATGTGGATCTTTGTTGCCAGTATGATGTCTCTACTCTTCACTATTTTCTCGAGATTGGTCATTTCTCCTCCCAAGACGGAAACATCTTCAGATTTTCTGGCTGCAGTCTGTGTCTGCAGGAATCTTCGTCCCTAGAAATGCAAAGTCTGTCACGGCCTCCAGGTTTTCTCCCTCTATTTGCCAGTTCCCAATCAGTCTGGTTGCCATCATCTTGGGGTTTTTGATGTTTAACTGCAACTCGGCTTTTGCCCTTTCTTCTTTCTCCTTGGTTAGAAGGCTTCTCAGCTCCTCCTCACTTTCAGTCATCAAAGTGGTCTCATCTACATATCTAAGGTTGTTAATACATATTTATAGAAGCACAATACAATAGGAAGCTTCGCTTGCAAACTTACTTGTACTTCAGCAGTCTTAAGCTTTCACGCTATAGTAATAGATGAAGTTTTTCTTGATGGTGGTATGGGAGAACAATAAAACATCAAGTAACACTGCTAATATCATTTTATTGGCTATGTGAAGCTCATTCCCACGGATGTTGCAAAACCTCATTAACCTGAACAGGAACGCTTAGCTTTATAGCTGTGGTATTCTTTACACAGCTTCGGGAACTGTGTAGCATCAGCACAATCTAAAATAGTTGTGTACAGGAACTGTTTTGGGCCTGGGGCAATGTACTGTTCACACATAGTTATTTAGTGGTTCATGAATGGTGTCGGATATTCTATCAGTCTAAGGGTGCTCTATTTATAAGTAGTAATCTCTTTATGTCATTACTTCATGATGTTGATTGACATTTGTTCACTTGGTTTTGGATGTAGCATAGGGAATCACATTCTGTTTTCATAACGGGAGTTTCAGAATTATCTTTGTTATCCTGTTGTGCTTTGTCTACATTGGACCAAACTATTAAGTATACTGATAAGCCAAATATTCCAAAAGTATTCATGGTTTTTTCCTTCTATACTAGCACATTAATTCTCCCAGCTTTCACTTATCATTATAAAATAATATATGACTCCTATTTGGGGTGGGGGGGGGCTGCCAAAAAGACTCTCGATTTATCTTATTTTCCTTCCTTCCTTCCTTTTGCTTTTTAATTTCAAACATTCCTGTAATGTATTTTACTGTGCTGTTTGTGCTTTGGTTTCTATTTTATTGTCATGTGTTGTTTGGGCTTGGGCTCATTTAAGCTGCCCTGAGTCCCCATTGGAGAGATGGTGGCGGGGTATAAGTAAAGATTATTATTATTATTATTATTATTATTACTATTACTATTACTATTACTATTATTATTCCTGTCCTCGCCTTCTGAATCATTACATTTGAAGACAATGTTAAAGGCAGTCAGAGAAAGGGGTGTTTTATTGGTCTTAAGAAAACAAGTACAGAAGTTTCTTGTTTCGAAGTTTTGATACCATGCTCTTCTACCATTTGTTTCCCTGGAGATCTTCAATGCTAAAATAATGTAATATTCCTTGTTAACTTTTGTTTTACTGTGGGTTGTATGATATATTTGTATGTGTTAAATGTGTTTGTCGGGTGTTTTGATATGGCCAATGGGCTAATCAATAAAACATATTATTTACTAGCTGTACCTGCCATGCGTTGCTTTGGCCAGCCTTCCCTCCCTCCCTCTTTCTCTCTTTCTTTCCTTCCTTCCTTCGCCCCCTCTTTCCTTCATTCCCTTTTCTTCTTTCCTTCTCTTCTTCCTTCCTTCTCTCTTTCCTTCCCCCTTTTTCTTTTCTTTCCACTTTCTCTCCTTTCTTCCTTCTATACCTCTTTCCTTCCTTCCTTAGCTTTTGGCTTCCATCCTTCCTTCTCTTTCCTTCTTTCCTTCCCTCCCTCTTTCTCTCCTTCTTTCTCTTCTTCCTTCGCTCCCTCTTTCCTTCCTTTCCTTTTTTTTTCTTTCTCTCCTTTCTCTCCTTTCTTCCTTCTGTACCTCTTTCCTTCCTTCCTTAGCTTTTGGTTTCCATCCTTCCTTCTCTTTCCTTTTTTCCTTCCCTCCCTCTTTCTCTCCTTCTTTCTTTTCTTCCTTCGCTCCCTCTTTCCTTCCTTTCCTTGTTTTTCTTTATCTCCTTTCTTCCTTCTCTACCTCTTTCCTTCCTTCCTTCGCTCTTTGCTTCCATGCTTCCTTCTCTCTTTCCCGCTTTCTTTCTTTCCCCTTCCCCTTCCCCTTCCCCTTTCCCTTTCCCTTCCCCTCCCCTCCCCTCCCCTCCCCTCCCCTCCCCTCCCTCTTCCTTCCCTTTTTTCCTATATTGTCATTTAGTTTTTTTGTCATTTAGCCTTTTTGGATTTTTAAGTCCTTTCCGCTGTTTTTTTTTTGGGGGGGGTACGAGTGATGGTCACGCGTTGGTCTGTTAGGGGTATAGTGTCCAAGTTTTGTGTCAATTCATCTAGTGGTTTTTGAGTTCTGTTAATCCCACAAACAAACATTATATTTTTATTTATATAGATGATGTTTGTGGTTGCCTGGATTTGCCTAGCATTAAGTGCCACCCATAGTATAATGTCATTGACTTGAGCCACCTTTCCCATCACAGTTTCTGATTTGGGGCAGTTGGTGAACCAAAGACCAAAATACATTGTGGGTACATGTTTTGTGGATACCGCAAGGAGTAAAAGGCTGTCTTAATTTTTTTTTCCTTACAGGCTGCAGCTGGTATTTTGTGCTACGTCGGTGCATACGTCTTCATCACGTACGATGATTATGATCACTTCTTTGAAGATGTTTACACATTGATCCCTGCCGTGGTCATCATTGCTGTGGGCACGCTCCTCTTCATCATAGGCCTCATTGGCTGCTGCGCTACAATCCGGGAAAGCCGCTGCGGTCTTGCAACAGTAAGTGTCTTGTGCAGAAAGAGCTCTGTATTTGATGAGCATTTCCTCAAAATTTGAGAGATCCCAAGAGTCACAGCAAATTTCTGCCTCTTTGATAATTAAATCTCAATTAACAAAAAGATTTCAGGCTAATAAAGCTCTTCATTTAGGGGACAGAAACTGACATAGATTACAAATCATATTTATTTTGAGATTCTAGAACAGTGTTTCTCAACCTTCCTGATGCCGGGACCCCTTAATCCAGTTCCTCATGTTGTGGTGACCCCCAACCATAAAATTATTTTTGTTGCTACTTCATAACTGTAGTTTTGCTACTGTTATGAATCGAAATGTAAATATCCGATATGCAGGATATATTTTCATTCACTGAACCAAATTTGGCACAAATACCTGATACACCCAAATTTGAATAGTGGTGCTGTTGGGAGGGATTGATTTTGTCATTTGGGAGTTGTAGTTGCTAGGATTTATAGGTAATCTACTATCAAAGAGCATTCTGAACCCAACAAACAATAGAATTGGGCCAAACTTCCCACACAGATGATGATGATGATGATGATGATGATGATGATGATGATAATACAGAATATAGATCTTGTTTGCTGTGACATACTGTGCTTTTGTGTCAGTAAAATAATAATAATAATAATAATAATAATAATAATAATAATAATAATATACCCTGCCACCATCTCCTCCAACGGGAACTCGGGGCGGCTTACATGAGGCCAAGCCCAAACAGCAAATTACAATAAAATAAGATACAATAAAATAAAAACCGCAAGCAACAACACAGCAAAATACAAAAACATATGAATACAATAAGCAATGTACACAGGACATAAGAATACAATGAATGATCACTAAAATGTACGCTAAAATGATTAAAAACTCAGGGTGAGATAAAAGTAGCAGATTATTTGCAAGGGAGAACTCATAGAGAAACGGGGTTGTAAACAGGCCTTCATACAAGGGGGAGATGTACTCCAAGGACAAGCGCTGAGGGGAGCAATAGCGTAAGGTTGTAGGGCTACTCTCCAAAAGGGACTTGCTGGCATGTCCACCTCACACGCTCTCCCTTGCCCACACATGTATATTACGATGCCATGTGCATGTCTCAGAAAAAGACCTCCCCTTGGCAAGAGGCCAGTTGAGAGGCCAGCCAATCACAGCAGGAGGAAGGCTTTTGGTGGGAAGATTTTCCATCTATTTCCAAAAAGGAAGAGAAGGACAGGCGGAGAGATCTTCAGCCTTCTCTGCCAAAGGGGTTCCTAAGACCACCAGAAATATGTTTTTTCTGATGGTCTTTGGTGACCCCTCTGAAACCTCCTCGTGACCCTCCCCCCAGGGGTTCCAACCTGTTCTAGAAAGATTGGACAGGGCTAGCATTGTGTAGTGGTTTGAGCATTGGACTATAACTGGAGAGCACTGTTCGAATCCTTGGTTTTGGAAACCCACTTGGTGACTGTGGGCAGTCACACTCTCTCGGCATCAAAGAAAGCCAAAGGCGTTTCCTCTCAAATTTTACCATGAAACCCCTGTGATAGATGATGATGATGATGATGATAATAATAATAATAATAATAACAACAACAACACTTTATTTGTACCCCGCTACCATCTCCCTAAGGGACTCGGTGCAGCTTACATGAGGCCGAGCCCAAACACAACAATACAAGCAATAATAACAATACAAGCAATTAAAAAAACATAGACAATAAAATACACAACATTATCAATAAGACAACGCACAATTAAAAACAGTGGGAAGGCCAAATGTAGAGTTAAAATTGGAAATAATGCTGGGACATGGACGAAAGGTGATGCACCTTAAAGTAGTCTTACCACAGATTGTAAACGAGGTCTCCTTTCGTGTGTCTATTAGGCCTGTTCAATGCATGGTTCTAAAGTACTTTAAAAACTAAAGTTCTGGTGGTGAAAATTTCAGAACTAATAAAACTCTCAAAATCTCATTATAAATGGCAGTTCCTAATTGGTTCTATCATAAAAATCACCAATAATGAAATAATAACTAAATTTTGAAAGAGTTCTGAAATTTTCACAACCAGAACTTTAGAACCATTTAGAACCACGCATTGAACAGGCCTAGTGTCTATTTTTGCAGTGGCAACTGCCTTGTTGAGTTGTAGTTCGTAATACTTCCTCGAAAAGTGCTACAACATGGACAGTATGGTGAATGGGAACATCTGATTTAAATGTTCCACAATTGTGGATGGTTTATATACATGGATTGTTGCCTTTGTTGACAGACATGAACTTAATTTAAAATCAGGATTTGTGTGAGAGAGAGCCCCAAATGTGAGCCATTGATGCACTTTTTGTAGATAAGTGTCCAGATCCTGTGTCTGATCTCGGAGGCTAAGAAGGGTTAGCCTTGGTTAGTGCTTGGATGGGAAACTGCTGACAAATATCAGGCTCAATTTCAGAGGAAGGAACTGGCAAAACCACCTCTCCTTGCCTGAGAAAACCCTATGAAATTTATGGGTTCGCTTCAAGTCAACAGCAGCAGGAAACCATACATGTCCAAACAAATCCTGTAGCAACCCTGTTCAAACTTTCCAGCCACAAGCTTTAATATATAAAGTGATGCAGCATGAATCAATGTACAGTAGCTTCCTCCACTGTGAAAAAAGTTACAAAGAGTCTATGGGTGTTTGCATGTTAGGACTCTAATAATAAAGCAAGCACTCATTCCTTAAATACAGACTGCAGATCATAACTAGCTTTTTTAAGAAAAGGAAAATGTGATGACAAAACATGTCGTAAATGTAAGATTTAGCTTCCAATTTTGCTGGGCCAAAGTGTGTTAAAATGAGTATAAGAATCATCTGTGTCTATTAAGCAGGGGTTTTAGAATAATCTACTAGCAGCACAGTTGGACTGAAAGATATTATATTACATTTACATGAAAGCAGCTTGAGTTACCATGGAGCAACTGCCAACACAGTGGTTACCTTGCTCTTGATCAGCTATTCTGGTCCCTTTGAACTACAGTATTTGCTCCTCAAATTATTCAGTAGATGCTCACACAATGGACACATTCAATATTAACAGAGGGGTTTTTGTAATCATGTAATTGTGATATAACTAGGTAGTGGGTGAGGGTGAACAAGCTGAAACTAAATCCAGACAAGATCGAGGTGCCCCTGTTCAGTCGGAAGGCGGATCAAGGTGTGGGATGGGGTCACATTCCCCCTGAAGACTCCAGTCTGTAGTCTGGGGGTAATCTGGATTCATATCACTAACCCTGGAGGCCCAGGTGTCGGCGGTGGCCAGGAGCACCTTCACACAGTTAAAATTTGTGCACCAACTGCGCCAGTACCTCGATGCGCCATACCTGGCCATGATAGTCCACATCTTAGTCACATCCCATTTGGACTACTGCAATGTTCTCTACATGGGGCTGCCTTTGAAGATAGTTCCAAAGCTTCAACTGGTCCAGAGAACAGCAGCCATGTTGCTAACTGGAGCGTCGCTCAGAGAGCCAACTACTCCCATGCTGCGGCAGCTCCACTGGTTGCCAGTCTGCTTCCGGGCTAAATACATAGTATTGTTGAAGGCTTTCACGGCCGGAATCACTGGGTTGTTGTAGGTCATTATCTCTGAGGATGCTTGCCATAGATGCAGTCAAAACGCCAGGAGACAATGCCTCTAGAACATGGCCATATAGCCCAAAAAACCTACAACAACCCAGGAAATACATTGTGCTGGTCATTACCTTTAAAACCCTAAATGGCTCAGGTCCAGACAATTTCACGAACCGCATCAGACCAAATCAGACTCTGTAGTCATCGGAGGAGGCCTTGCTCTCGGTCCTGCCCTTGTCTCAAGCTCGGCTGGTGGGAATAAGAGAAAGGGCCTTCTTCGTGGTTGCCCCCCACATCTAGAACTCCCTCCCTAAGGAACTAAAAATGGTCCCTTCCCTCCTCGCCTTTAAGAAACAGTTGAAAGCATACTTCTGCTCACTGGCCTACAAGAAGGAGGAGGAGGAATAGATAATGACATTGCTATTATACCTCTGATTAACATCTGCAATCCACACTTGGGTCTTTCTGCCTGCTAGCTGAGTTGACATCTTGAGCAGTGATCAATTTATATGCCTCCAAAGAACTCTATTGACTCTGTGAAATGGACACTTTTTATGTTTTATGTTGGTTTTATGTTTGTTTTCATGCCTTATATAATAGGCTGTTTAAATTTTATTCTAAATTGCTAAGTATTGTTTTTATATTTTTATTTTTATATATTTTATATTATATGTTTTTATATGCTGTGGAGTTTATTTTTTCTTGTTATGTATCTATTAGTTGTTATATTCAAGCATTTAATGTTTGTCTTTTTTGTGATTGTAATCCGCCCTGAGTCTCTTTGGGAGATAGGACAGAATATAAATATGCTGGCTGTTATATTGGATCACACTTCTTATTATTAAGGAGTCCCCGGTGGCGCAGTGGGTTAAACCCCTGTGCTGGCAGGACTGAAGACCGACAGGTCGCAGGTTCGAATCCGGGGAGAGGCGGATGAGCTCCCTCTATCAGCTCCAGCTCCTCATGGGGGGACATGAGAGAAGCCTCCCACAAGGATGATAAAACATCACATCATCCAGACGTCCCCTGGGCAACGTCCTTGCAGACGGCCAATTCTCTCACACCAGAAGCGACTGCAGTTTCTCAGGTTGCTGCTGACACGACAAAAAAAACACAACACTTATTATTATTATTATTATTAGTAGTAGTAGTAGTAGTAGTAGTAGTATTACCAATTGTCTCTAATAATAATAAGAAGCCACCTTGGTGGTATTATTATTATTATTATTATTATTATTATTATTATTATTATTTGAAACACAACAAGATGAGTCCACAGCAGACACTCTGTTGGCTGTTGTATTGGATCACACGTCGGACACTTCCCAAGTATCGGCGAATAATGCGTGCAGATCCCAGTAAGGTGGCTTTCTGCAGCTGGCAGATGGTAATCTTGTGAGCGCCAATTGTGTTTAAGTGCAGGCCAAGGTCTTGAGGCACTGCACCCAGTGTGTCAATCACCACTGGGACCGCTTTGACAGGCTTGTGCCAGAGTCTTTGCAGTTCGATCTTTAAATCTTCATATTGTGTCAGCTTTTCCAGTTGTTTCTCTTCAGTCCTGCTGTCACCTGGGATTGCAACATCGACAATCCATACTTTGTTTTTTAACACGATTGTGAGGTCAGGAGACTTGTGCTCCAAAACTCTGTCCTTCTGAATTCGGAAGTCAGAATAGTTTGATGATTATTATTATTATAGTTGTTGTTGTTGTGCAAGGCTTACATCTTTATAAAACTATGTATGTGGCCAACATGGAATCATTTTGTCTCTTGCAGTTTGTGATCATCCTCTTACTGGTTTTCATTACTGAAGTTGTGGTGGTCGTCCTGGGTTACATCTACAGAGCAAAGGTAATTGTCTCTCCCAAAGTGCTGAAACAAACTCTGATTCTGCTAGGTGTGCCTATGCTGTCATACCGTTTAGGTTTTGATATGCAAAATTGTAGAAGGATATCAGATTATAATTTTAGATACAGAAGTAAGAATGGCAGGCTTGCCAAGGAAAGTAATTAAAATCTTCAGAGAGAGAGAGAGAGCTTGAGGAAAAATAATGAGGTATGCCCAGAGTTGGATGACTGTGAATAATAGATTAGCAATGCCTTGGAAAGTGTTCCGTTGTAGCTTTGTAAATTTGTGACGTTCTTAATTAATACTCTGAACTAAATTCCGAAGAACTTTTCCGGTTTTAAACAATCTTGAGTATAAACTCGGCATTTTAAAAACCTGATGGAAAGTCAATACTTGGGAAAGGGAGCCTCTGAAGATGTAAATTATTTCATCAAGCAAAAATTATGAGACCCAGTTATATGTGAGAGCTGTTTTTTGCATCCCAAACAATCAATTCCTTAAGGAAATAGTGTCTCTGTATGTACTTTCTGTCAAGAATTGAAACCATCTTAATGTTTGTTCAAATAGGTGGAGTTTGAAGTTGATCACAGCATTAAGAAAGTGTACGACACATACAATGGGACTAACCCGGATGCTGCCAGTCGTGCCATTGATTACGTCCAGAGGCAGGTGAGAGCCAATGTAAACATTGTTGGTGCAAACTAGGGAAAAGGCAAGGCATCAAGCCACAAGTACAGCTTTTTCATAGCAAATGGTTTTCCTATGTGCAGAACAACTGACTTAGGAGAAAATCAGTCTTTTTGTGGTAATTCGATGATGCCTAAAGCCATGGTCAGTCGATAACTATATGTCTGTTTAGTCTCAAAGGACCCCCTGGATACTGCATCAGACTTTACTAGACTAGTAGCATCAGACTTTACTAGACTAGTTGGTAAAGTAGTTTGCTGCCTGAGGCTAGAAAGGAAGCACTGGAAGAACTTATAGAGTTAGTCTTGTGTTTTTGTTTTTTTGTTTGGTCGTGTCAGAAGTGAGTTGAGGGTACAGTTAAAATGTATTTTAAAACAAAAAGTTTAAAAACTTGTGCTGAATAGGTTGTTGTAGGCTTTTTCGGGCTATATGGCCATATTCTAGAGGCATTCTCTCCTGACGTTTTGCCTGCATCTATGGCAAGCATCCTCAGAGGTAGTGAGGTCTGTTGGAACTAGGAAAAAGGGTTTACATATCTGTGGAATGACCAGGGTGGGACAAAGTACTCTTGTCTGTTGAAGCTAGGTGTGAATGTTTCAGCTGACCACCTTGATTAGAATTTGATGGCCTGGCAGTGCCTGGGGCAATCTTTTGTTGAGAGGTGATTAGCTGTTACTGATTGTTTCCTCTCTGTTGTTTTGCTGTTGTAATTTTAGAGTTTTTTAAATACTGGTAGCCAGATTTTGTTCATTTCCATGGTTTCCTCCTTTGTGTTGAAATTGTCCACAAGCTTATGGATTTCAATAGCTTCTCTGTGTAGTCTGACATGGTGGTTGTTTGTGTGGTCCAGCATTTCTGTGTTCTCCAATAATCTGCTGTGTCCAGGTTGGTTCCTCAGGTGCTCTGCTATGGCTGACTTCTCTGGTTGAGTTAGTCTGCAGTGCCTTTCATGTTCCTTGAGTCGTGTTTGGGCAATGCTGCGTTTGGTGGTCCCTATGTAGACTTGTCCACAGCTGCATGGTATACGGTAGACTCCTGCAGAAGTGAGAGGATCCCTCTTGTCTTATGCTGAACGTAGCATTTGTGCTAAATGTCCTTCAACCAGAAGCTGGCCACTTGGAGTGTCACTGTGAGAAGGTCCCCCATTGTGTATGTGGTGGGGCACACGTTGCATTGTAATAGATGGTCTGTGGTTTCCTTTTCTCCACACCTTCATGTTGTGGAGTTCACTTTGTGGCCCCATTACTTAGGGTTGGCTCTGCATCTCATGATGCCAGAGCGCAGCCTGTTCAGCGCTTTCCAAGTCACCCAGTGCCCAGGAGGGAGTTTCTCATCCGGTCTCAGCCACTGAATGAAGTGCTGGGTTTTATCCTGCCACTTTTGGATTCTCGATTGCTGAGGTTTTCTTGTGAGTAGCTCTGCTGATCTTAGGAAGCTGTTTCTTGATTTAAGGCAGGGGTCCTCAAACTAAGGCCCAAGGGCTGGATACGGCCCTCCAAAGTCATTTACCCGGCCCTTGCTCAGGGTCAGCCTAAGTCTGAAATGACTTGAAAACACACAAGAACAACAACAATCTTATCTCATCAGCCAAAAGCAGGCCCACACTTCTCATTGAAATACTAATAAGTTTATATTTGTTTAAATTGTTCTTTATTTTAAGTGTTGCGTTGTTTTTAAGTGTTTTTTGCACTACAGATATGATGTGCAGTGTGCCAAGGAATTCATTCATGGGTTTTTTTTTGTCCAAATTATAATCTGACCCTCCAACAGTTTGAGGGGTGGTGACCTGGCCCTCTGTCTAAAAAGTTTGAGGACCCCTGATTTGAGGCATTGGCATGCTGGCTGATATCCAAACAGAGGATTGACCAAAGATGTCAGTGCCTTGGTTCTTTCATTGCTGGCTGCTACTTCCCGATGAATGTCAGGTGGCGCAATACTGGCTAAACAGTATAATTTCTCCAGCAATGTAGGGCATAGACATCCTGTGATAATGCGCCATGTCTCATTAAGAGCCACATCCATTGTTTTAACATGGTGTGATGTATTCCACACTGGGTATGTGTATTCAGCAGCAGAGTAGCAAAGCACAAGGGAGTATGTCTTTACTGTGTCTGATTGTGATCCCCAGGTTGTGCCAGTCAGCTTTCATACGATATTATTTCTAGTGCCCACTTTTTGCTTGAAATTCAGGCAGTGCTTCTTGTACGTCAGGGCACGGTCCAGAGTGACTCCCAGGTATTTTGGTGTGCTGCAAGACTCCAGTGGGAATCCTTCCCAGGTCATCCTCAGAGCTCGAGATGTTTGTTCTTAAGATGATGTTTGTTCTTAAGAAGAGAAGCATACGTCTGCGTTTTAGATAGATTAGGAATCAATTGGTTTCCCCTGTAATAGGCAGTAAGAGCACCTAAAGCTTCAGAGAGCTTCTGTTCAACCATTTCAGAGCTCCCTGTTTGAGCGGTGATGGCACAGTCATCAGCATAGATGAAACTCCCTGTCTCTTCTGGAATGGCTGATCATTTGTGTAAATGTTGAACATGGATGGAGCAAGCACCTTCCCCTGAGGCAGGCCATTCTTTTGTTTTTGTCATCTGCTTCTCTGGCCCTGAAACTCAACAAAAAAGCACCTGTTTTGTAGCATATTTCCTATGAAGTGGGTGAGGTGGTAGTCCTTTGTGATATTGTAAATTTTTCTCAGGAGAAGGCGATGATTTACAGTCTCATATACTGCTGACAAGTCTATGAAGATAGCTCCTCTAATCTGCTGCCTTTCAAAACCATCTTCAATGTGTTGAGTCAGGTTCAGCACTTGTTAAACATGATGTTCTTGCTAAAGTTTGGCTTCTGTGTAAAATTTCCGTGAGCCATAGAAGCTGTGAAAAGGTTTAGAAAATGGTGGAGAACATTCATGGCTCTCAGTGTTTGTGTCTCAAGGATGAGATTAAGCCCAAGGAAGTTTTGCTTCCATAAACTAAAGTGGTAAGACAAGAAGATGAATGAAATGAACTGAGCACTCACATGTGGCAAATGTTTTGTTAGAGCAAGTTAACTTAACAGAGGTACTGATGCTACAGATACTATCGTTCCCAAATGAAGTTTTGCACATCGTTAAATATCCTGGTATGAGCACATCTTAGATTTTCTCAATGTATTCTTCATCTTTCTTCTTCTTTGGCAGCTGCACTGCTGTGGAATCCACAACTACAGTGACTGGGAGACGACAAACTGGTTCAAAGAAGCCAAAAACCACAGCGTGCCCCTCAGCTGTTGCAAAGCCACCATCAGCAACTGTACGGGAAGCTTGAGTCGCCCTTCGGATCTTTACGCTGAGGTTAATATATCTGTTGAGACGTCCCAGAAATGTAATATTAGTTTTGGAAAATGGCCTGACATATGAGAAGTTATTTCTACAACGAAACGGCTGACTTGTTTGTTTTTCAGGGATGTGAGGCTTTGGTGGTGAAGAAGCTGCAGGAGATTATGATGTACGTGATCTGGGCAGCGCTGGCATTTGCTGCCATCCAGGTAAGAGTCTAAATAAAAAGCTCCGTTTCTGCTTTCAGAGGTTTGAGTTCACACTCCTTTTCTATTGAATTTTGAGATTTCTTTCCTGTCTTGTCTTTATCTGAGTTAGTCAGAATTGGCACAAGCTCCCAGATGTTAGGATATGTCATACCAATATGTATGACAGAATGGCACAACATAAAAGAATCCTCCACCTGGTGCAACTGTGGATCAGAACAAACAACTCTGCATTTGTATGCTTGTCCGCAATGTCCTGCCTCACGTACAGAGGAAGAATTGTTTAAAGCTATAGACAATAATAATAATAATAATAATAATAATAATAATAATAATAATCTTTATTTATACCCCTCCACCATCTCCCCGATGGGGACTCAGAGCAGCTTACATGGAGCTAAGCCCAGACAACATATTACAACAAAATAAAACCAGAGCATAAACAATAAACATCATCAAATTACATCAAGAAAAAAGAAAAAAAATAGAAACACAGTCATGAAATAACATTCCAATAGGCACAATCACAATAACAATGGGCGAGCCACATGTACAGGATAAAAACGATTCTAAGACTCTAATATTAACACTATAATAATAACACTTTATTTGTACCCCGCTACCATCTCCCCAAGGGACTCGGTGCGGCTTACATGAGGCCGAGCCCAAATACAACAATACAAACAATAAAAAAAACATAGACAATAAAATATAAAACATTATCAATAAGACAGCACACAATTAAAAACAGTGGGAAGGCCAAATGTAAAATTAAAATTGGAAGTAATGCTGGGACATGGACGAAAAGGTGATAGTGGTGTTTGTGGAAGGGCATACGAGCAGACCTAAAAGTGTAAAGTGCTTTGGAGGACAAAGTGCTATGGGATCATTATTATATATCATTATTATGGGATCATAAGGCACACTGGAACAGCCACGTCTTCAAGCTCCTCCTGAAGACTGCCAGAGTTGGGGCCTGTCTGATGTCTTTAGGGAGTGAGTTCCAGAGTCGAGGGGCCACCACCGAAAAGGCCCTCTCTCTCGTCCCCACCAATCGCGCCTGTGATGCTGGTGGGATCGAGAGCAGGGCCTCTCCGGATGATTGAAGGGATCGTGTGGGTTCGTATATGGAGATGCGGTCACGCAGGCAGGCGGGTCCCAAACCGTTCAGGGCTTTGTAGGTAAGAACCTGCACCTTGAATTGGGTCCGGTAAATGAATGGCAGCCATTCATTTGACCGCTCTCTGTAAGGAGCCCCAGTTAACAACCTGGCTGTCGCCTGTTGGATCATCTGGAATTTCCGGGCCGTTTTCAAGGGCAGCCCCACGCATTGCATTGCAGTAATCCAGTCTAGAGGTGACTAAGGTGTGGACCACTTTGGCCAGTGAGATAAAAATAAGAGCAAGTTATCTGCAGGGAACTAATAAAAACATACATAGTTGTGAAGCTAAACTTCCCATTTGGAGGGCATGCGTTCCAGTGGGAAGAGCGTTGAGGGGTGCAATGGTGTTATATTGTGCACCTACTCTCCAAAAGCGCAGCGGAAGAGCCAGGTTTTAAGGTTCTTTTTTAACGTTTCTAGAGAAAGGGCTTTCCTGATCTCTCCAGGTAATGAGTTCCAAAGTCTGGGAGCCGCAGAGGAGAAGGCTCTCTCCCTTGTGCCCACAAGACGAGCTTGTGAGATTGGTAGGGGTGAAAGGAGGGCCTCCCCCGAAGATCTAAGGGCCTGGGTTGGTACATGGAGAGAGATATGCTCATGAAGGTAGGCAGGTCCCAAACCGTTTAGGGCTTTGTAGGTGGTTGCTGTTACTCGTTTTCGGTCAAAAATTACTGTATATACTCGAGTATAAGCCGACCCGAATATAAGCCAAGGCACCTAATTTTACCACAAAAAACTGAGAAAATGGATTGACTCGAATATAAGCCGAGGTTGGGAAATGCAGCAGCTACGAGTAAATTGCAAAATAAAATTAGATACCAATTAAATTACATTAGTTGAGGAATGAGTTGATTATATATTTTTGAATATTTACAAAAATGGTAATTTAAGATAAGACTGTCCAACTCTGATTAAATGATTATTTACCTTCTTAATGTAAATGTGCTTAAGTATCCTTCGAATAATTATAAAGAGAGTAACATAATAAGTGTAAGAATAACAATAATTATACATTGAAATAATAAATGTATAATAATTGAGTAAAATGATAAATGTAATAATAATAATAAATAGAATAAAATAATAAATGAATAAAATAATAAATAGAATAATAATAATAATAATAATAATAATAATAATAATAATAATAATAATAGGTTCTTGTGGATTTTTTCGGGCTATAGGGCCATGTTCTAGAGGCATTTCTCCTGACGTTTCGCCTGCATCTATGGCAAGCATCCTCAGAGGTAGTGAGGTCTGTTGGAATTAGGACAATGGGTTTATATATCTGTGGAATGGTTGGGGTGGGGCAAAGAGCTCTTCTCTGCTGGAGCTAGGTGTGAATGCTTCAACTGATCACCTTCATTAGCATTTGAAGGCCTGGCTGAGCCTGGGAAAATCTTCTGTTGAGAGGTGTTAAGATGTGCCTGGTTGTTTCCTCTCTGCTGTTTTGCTGTTGTAATTTTAGGGTTTTTTAATACTGGTAGCCAGATTTTGTTCATTTTCATGGTCTCTTCCTTTCTGTTGAAATTGTCCACATGCTTGTGGATTGCCCACCCCAACCATTCCACAGATATATAAACCCATTGTCCTATTTCCAACAGACCTCACTACCTCTGAGGATGCTTGCCATAGATGCAGGCGAAACGTCAGGAGAAATGCCTCTAGAACATGGCCCTATAGCCCGAAAAAACCCACAAGAACCTAGTGATTCCAGCCATGAAAGCCTTCGACAATACAATAATAATAATAATAATAATAATAATAATAAAGAGTAAAATAATAAATAACCTTGACTCGAATATAAGCTGAGGGGAACTTTTTCAGCCTAAAAAGGGGGTTGAAAAACTAGGCTTATACTCGAGTATATACAGTATATACTGATTTATGCAATGCTTTTGACACAAAATAAATAAATACCAATATGTAAACCGTAAATACACTATTTATAGACTTGCCCATACTCTGTTGATGCGTAAGCAGCTTATTGGGCTAAACACACCAAGAAATGACAGAACAGAATGTCAACAAGTCTTGACACAGTGACCTGACCAATTTGAAATAGTCTGGGAGCTGAAGTCTAAAACACCTGGAGAGCCACATGTTGGAACAGGCTGAGTTTAGAGATCAATAAAGAGAACCATTTAAATCATATCTGCAAAACTTAAACCCACAAAAGTGGATGGCTGACTGTTGTTTGTTCTGAACAAACTGGACTCCGGATGTTTTCCTCGGCTTTTCATCGGTTGACAGTCAGTCTGCGCAAACATCTTTAACTAGAAAATCAAGACCGCCAAAGCAAATAAAAAGAATTGCATTTCAACTGGTTCTGACGATTGCATCCTGCTCCACAAATTAAACAGCTTTTGTCAAGAATTCACTGACTGTACATTGCTTAAGTCGCATTGACTGACTGTCTGTGCAGGGTTCCCTACTTCGCACTTTAACAACACAACCGTTCAATGCTAAAGCTTCCTGACAAAATGGAATTGTAGAGGAGAGTCTACTGAAAAAGCCAGTACCTGCCACATACCAGTACTGTCATCTGTTGAGGAGTTAAGAAGGTGGAGGCATTACTTTTCATTCAACCCTCGTATCTGATTGTGGCAACTTGGAGACAACTCTGTTGTGTTCATTCTAAGAATTAGGAGGAAATAAAGGGGGTGGCAATACTTTTGTGATTGAAAATTCCAGAAATAAACAAGTGTAGATAGGAGCTCCTAGGACAGGCATGGGGCAACTTCAGCCCTCCGGGTGTTTTGGACTTCAACTCCCACAATTCCCAACAGCCTACCCACTGTTAGAAATTGTGAGAATTGCAGTCCAAAACACTGGGAGGGTCAGAGTTTGCCCATGCCTGCCCTAGGAGAAGTCAGAGAGGCTCTTGCTGAAGCAGTCTGGCATGAAATCCACCTGTGGATGACACTCCTGTTTACACCGTTTATTTCCTCCCCGCAGCTGCTGGGTATGCTGTGTGCCTGCATTGTCCTCTGCCGGAGGAGTCGGGATCCCGCTTACGAGCTGCTCATCACTGGAGGAACCTATGCGTAGAAAGCGCAATCCTAAGCTTGAATCCCATTATTTCCTCTGCGCCGGAAAGGGGGCTTGGCCGGGTCAGCTGCATCCATCGGTTGTTGTCTCGCCAACTTTGGCAAAAAAGCACACCTTTCCTAAACCAGGACAGCTCAGTGCACACACTGGTGATGGGCAAAAAGCTTGGCTTTTAATACCCCTCCCCCCTAATTATTGTGGCACCCGCCCCCCACTCTTTTAGTCAGATTTCCACATATCTGTACATGTTAGTGACCAAGTAAATGCTATTTTTTGAACCATTTACCCGAAAAAGGCAACATAAGCTAGAGACGTGCCTCCACTTGGCAAGTTTTACTGATTTGATTCATTCATGGATATCTTTGCAAAACCTTTCTCATTTGTTTGGTTTGTTTGTTTTTTTAATTTACTGCTTGCCCCTCACCATTGTTTGTCTTTGAAAGAAAAAAAGCATTAAAATCAAGTCCCAAACACTATGAAATGACTACTAACCAAAATGTTAGAATCACAGGACTCCCTTCAATTTAAAAGGAACGAATCTTCCGTTAGTGTGATAAGAGATAACAAGCTGGCTTTTTCAGAATTATAAACGTATGCACTACTGTTCGATAATGAATATTTTCGATTTTTTTTTCTATGAAGAGGCTGTTGATGTGTTCAGTGGATTGTTATCCTAGAGTAGCAAAATAGTCCGTGGAAGTGAAATGTAAATAGGAAACCCTGATTAAATAAATCTTCTGTACATCTCCCTCCAGACTAAACCTTGCTTGCTCTTTGTATAATGCATCCCTTTGAAACCTTTTAGTTCCTGAAGAAGAGGAGGAGGAGGAGGAGGAGAGAAAAGTTGGAAGTTAATTGGTAAGTTGGTCCAACTCTCACATCCGTAGGTTACTACGGGGAATACCATTGCTTTAACTATGTGGATCTTCATTACCAGTGTGATGTCTCTACTCTTCACTATTTTGTCGAGATTGGACATTGCTTTCCTTCCAAGAAGGAAGCGTCTCCTGATTTCCTGGCTGCAGTCTGCGGTCATCTTTGCACCTAGAAATACAAAGTCTGTCACGGCCTCCACGTTTTCTCCCTCTATTTGCAGTTCTCAATCAGTCTGGTGGCCATCATCTTGGTTTTTGTGATGTTTAACTGCAGCCCAGCTTTTGCACTTTCTTCTTTCACCTTGGTTAGAAGGCTCCTCAGCTCCTCCTCGCTTTTGGCCATCAAAGTGGTATCATCTGCATATCTAAGGTTGTTAATATTTCTTCCAGCAATTTTAGCCTTGCATTCGCCAAGCACATCGCATGATGTGTTCTACATACAAGTTGATGTTGCAACTCAGGGTAGTTTCCACCTTGCTCAAGACACCAACTCACACCAAGGCTGTAGGTTTTGTAGTTTATTGAGTAAAAGCAAAATCAAAACAGAGAAATAGAAATGCAAAGTTCCATAGGCAAAACAGAGTCTTAAATGGTGCTGCCCTATCTCCTTCGCCTACCGTTAATAGCTTGGGTGTTTTGGATTCGCAGCTGACAATGAAAGCTCAGGTCGCTGCTGCCAGCAAACAGGCCTTTTTCCATCTACGACAAGCGAGGCAATTGGCACCCTACCTATCTGATGAGGCTCTGGCAACAGTCATCCATGCCACGGTCACGTCTAGGCTGGACTATTGCAACGCCCTGTATGTTGGCCTTCCGATGTCTACGACCCGAAAGCTCCGTATTGTTCAGAATGCGGCAGCCAGGCTACTCACAAGAACGCCCATGAAAAGCCATATAACACCAGTGTTGCGGCATTAGCATTGGCTTCCAACTGATTACCATGGTCTATATAAGATGCTAGTTCTGACCTTTAAAATTCTTTACAGCCAGGGTCCATCGTATCTTAGGGACCGTCTCTCATTCTCCCATCATCGGAGGTCGCAACGACCATCCCAGTGTGACTTACTTTATATACCGGGTCCTAGAGAAGTGCACTTGGAAAGGACCAGATGCAGAGCTTTTTCTATTTCTGCCCCTGCCTTGTGGAATTCCTTGCCGCCCTACATGAGAGCCATGCGTGAGTTAGGGTCTTTTACCCTAGCACTTAAGACCTGGCTTTTTCCTAGAGCTTTTGATCTGAGTTAATTTTATCAATATCTGTATGTATGTATTTTTATCCTTTACAATTTAGCTTGTAAATCACCTAGAGCATCTTGGATGGAGGGCAATTAATAAGTAATTAAATGATGATGATGATGATGATGAATGTAAAGGCAAAGTCCCCAAGATTCAAACGCAAAACCATGAAGCATAATCCCTAAGCAACGCTCAAACAAGCGTCCATGGTAAACAGGTACAAACAGGAACAAGATCCAAGTTTCAAGAAGCCAGAGACGTGCTGCCAAAAGCCAAGGTAAATCCACAGAAGTTAACATAGGAAGAGTAACGTTGGACTGACGGATTGCCTGTCAGCTGCATCATTAAATAATTTTCCCAAACATAAAAGCATTGCGTTGATATTTGGCTTCACACCTGCTGGCCAGACGTGAACTTCTACGGATTCTTAATTGTAAACGATCTTGCCTAGTCATTAATTCAGTCTTATCATCAAGGCTAAGCAACTCATTATCTCTGGCCAGCTGGGCCTCGTCAGTCTGGGAACCAAAAGGATCCACCTGAAGTTGTGGAGTTGTTTCACTATCTTTATCTAAAGCAGTGGTTCTCAACCTCCCTAATGCCGCGACCCCTTAATACAGTTCCTCCTGTTGTGGTAACCCCCAACCACAACATTTTTGTTGCTACTTCACAACTGTAATTTTGCTGCTGTCGTGAATCGTCACGTAAGTATCTGATATGCAGGATGTATTTTAATTCACTGGACCAAATTCAACACAAATGCCTCATACACCCAAATTTGAATTCTAGTGGGATTGAAGGGGAGATTGATCCTGTCCTTTGGGAGTTGTAGTTGCTGAGATTCATAGTTCACATACAATCAAAGGGCATTCCGAACTCCACCAACGACTGAATTGAACCAGTCTTGGCACACAGAACTCCTATGACCAACAGTAAATACTGGAAGGGTTTGATAGGCATTGACCTTGAGTTTTGGAGTTGTAGTTCACCTTTATCCAGAGAGCACTGTGGACTTAAACAATGATGGATCTGGACCAAACTTGGCACGAATACTCCATATGCCCAAATGTGAACACTGGTGAAGTTTGGGGAATAGACCTTGACCATTGGGATTTGTAATTACTGGAATTTGTAGTTCAAGTACAATTAAAGGGTTTTCTGAACTCCACCAACGATAGAATTGGGCCAAACTTGACACACGGAACCCCCTTGACCAACAGAAAACACTGTGTTTTCTGATGGTCTTTGGCGACCTCTCTGATATCCCCTCGCGACCCCCCCAGGGGTCCCGACCCCCAGGTTGAGAAACACTGATCTAAAGGCACGTTCCGTTCCCCGGGGAACAGGTTTGCTGTTTCTCCTTCAGAAGCCTCACTATCAGCCCCGTCTGTAACATGTACAGAAATCTGTAACCCATCAGCCTCCTAGTCATCCTGCAAAATACAGGCTCAGAAGACCCAGCAGGCCCGAAAGTTCAGACTCCGAGTCACAACAGTTGAATAGGTTGGGTGAGAGTATACAGCCTGCCTGTACTCCTTTCCCAATCTTGAACCAGTCTGTTGTTCCATGGTCAGTTCTTACGGTTGCTACTTGGTCCTTATACAGATTCCTCAGGAGAGAGACACGGTGATTTGGTATGCCCATACTTCCAAGAACTTGCCACAATTTATTGTGATCCACACAGATCATAATGGAAGCAAAAAGGAAGAGGGGGCGACCAAGGGCAAGGTGGATGGATGGTATCCTTCAAGTGACTGGCTTGACTCTGAAGGAGCTGGGCCCTTGGCTGGCTCACGCTATCTGTCAGGCCCGATGGGCAGCGTGAGCCAGCCAACGGCAGCTGCTCCGCGTGACCTGCTTGCAAGGTGCTTTATGCGCGAGTCGGACGCACGGTGCTGCTCCTCCCTTGGCAGGCTCACTCTATCCATCAGGCCCGATGGGCAGCGTGAGCCAGCCAAGGGCAGCTGCTCCGCACAGCCTACTTGCACGTAAAGCACTTTGCGAGGTGCTTTACGCGAAATTAGGTCGCGCGGTGCTGCTCCTACCTTGGCAGGCTCACACTGCCCATCGGGCCTGATGGGCAGCGTGAGCCTGCCAAGGGGGGCTGCCCCGGTGCTCCATGCAGTCATGCCGGCCACTTGACCTTGGAGGTGTCTATGGACAACGCCGGCTTTTCGACTTAGAAATGCAGATGAGCACCAGACCCCAGAGTCAGACACGACTGGACTTCATGTCAGAGGAAAACCTTTAACTAGGAAAATTGTGGAAGATCCAGGGTGGGAGAAAGAACTCTTGTCTGTCGGAGGTAGGTATGAATGTTTCAATTGGCCACCTTGATTACCATTTCACAGCCTGACAGTTTTTAGGGAGAATCCTTTGTTGAGAGGTGATTAGCTGGCCCCGATTGTTTCTTGTCTGGAGTTCCCCTGTGTTTGAGTGTTGTTCTTTATTTACAGTTATAATTTTAGAGTTTTTTTAAATACTGGTAGCCAGATTGTGTTCAGACTAGAAATAGGAAGATTTCCCATTCTCTGCTCCTGGAATTACTGCCTAAAGAGGGCTAGAAAGAACCCTTCCACACAGCAAAATAAGATATGTGCAATGTGCATAGGAATTTTTTAATTTTTGATAATAAAAAACTATAGTCCGGCTCTCGAACAGTCTGAGGGACAGTGAACTGGCCCCCGGTTTAAAAAGTTTGAGGACCCCTGATCTAGATAGTCAGATTAATGGAACAACATCTTTAATCTATCCGTTTGAACCTGCCATTGATTACTTATTGCGAGAAGAAAAAAAAGCAGTTCCAAATACGCTTAGATCAAAGATGACACCTGCCTTACTTCTGCAACAGCCTTGCATTTTTTCTCCCTGCCAGCTCCATTTCACATTCGACTGAAAATAGCCATTGAATGAATCCGCAAGGAGATGTGGGGCACCTGCCACTTCCCATTCCATAGCAACATTACTTTTCTCACATCTCCAGCCCATGGCGGGATCCTGCTTTGAGGCCTCATACACAGGAAGGGTGAAAGGCCACTATTTTCCCATAAGCTCGTGCACCGTCCCTTGTCCGCTCCCTGCAGCCAAGTCTGAGCGCAGCCTGTGACCCTGGGAAAGATTGCCCTCCACGCCACCCTTTTGTCATGCAATCTTCCCACCATCCATCACATCCAATTACAAGGTCCCCGAATCACGGCTTTCCAGTGGCAAAACGAAACCCTCTTTTGTTTTGGCCGAAGGAGGGATTAAGCCATACCAGTCCCGTTGTGCGCTTTCAAATCTGAACCCGCCGGTTAATGGACCCCAGGATCCGACAAAGGAAGAAAGGCTTGTATCGGCTCCTTTCCTGGCCCATTGAACGAGTTTGAAGTGCAAACCCAAGCGGCAAATGGCAAACTCGCCCAAGAAAGAAGTGAGAATAAGATTGGCTTCTGACAAAATGTTCTAACGCTCCTTGCGACAGCTTTTCAGAAAATTCATGGAATTGACTTAATTAGGATTGAGTCTGTAGCATCTGTACAGCTTGTTGCAGTGGGCAGACAGTTCTGAAACACAATTGACAGATTAGAGAGATGATTGGCCAAAACTAACAAAATGAAGTTCAACAGTGACAAATGCAAGATACTCCACTTAGGCAGAAAAAAGGAAATGCAAAGATACAGAATGAGGGACAGTGCCTGGCTCGAGAGCAGTACATGTGAAAAAGATCTTGGAGTCCTCGTGGACAGCAAGTTAAACATGAGCCAACAAAGTGATGTGGTGGCAAAAAAAAGCCAATGGGATTTTGGCCTGCATCAATAGGAGCATAGTGTCTAGATCTAGGGAAGTAATGCTATCCCTCTATTCCGCCTTGGTTAGACCACACCTGGAATATTGTGTCCAATTCTGGGCACCACAATTCAAGAGAGATATTGACAAGCTGAAATGTGTCCAGAGGGGGGCGACTCAAATGATCAAGGGTCTGGAGAACAAGCCCTATGAGGAGCAGCTTAAGGAGCTGGGCATGTAAAGCCTTAAGAAGAGAAGGCTGAGAGGAGATATGTTAGCCATGTATAAATATGTGAGAGGAAGTCACAGGGAGGAGGGAACAAGCTTGTTTGCTGCTTCCATGGAGATTAGGACAAGGAACAATGGCTTCAAACGACAAGAAAGGAGATTCCATCTGAACATGAGAAAGAACTTCCTGACTGTGAGAGCCGTTCAGCAGTGGAACTCTCTGCCCCGGAGTGTGGTGGAGGCTCCTTCTTTGGAAGCTTTGAAACAGAGGCTGGATGGCCATCTGTCAGGGGTGATTTGAATGCAATATTCCTGCTTCTTGGCAGGGGGTTGGACTGGATGGCCCATGAGGTCTCTTCCAACTCTTTGATTCTATGGTAGCAATTTATGACTTCTTTACTATCCCATCCCTCAGCATTTTGGAGAAGCCCCCAAACAAACCATTATTTCCATTACTAAAATGTTCCTATGCCTTTGCTGCAGAAGATCACAGACACAAAAGGCATTGGCTACTGTGACTACAAGAAAGCAGATTCCACCTGAACATTAGGAAAAGCTTCCTAACTGTGAAAGAGAGCTGTTGAACAGTGGAACTCTCTGCCCTGGAGTGGTGGTGGCTCCTTCTTTGGAGGCTTTTAAACAGAAGCTGGATGGTCATCTATTGGGGGTGCTTTAAATGCAATTTTCCGGCTTCTTGGCAGAATGGGGTTGGACTGGGTGGCCAACGAGGTCTCTTCCAACTCTTATGGTTCAATGGCAGTATCTAAGACGCGAATACGGTGATAGTTGTTGCAATCATGTTTATCACCCTTCTTGTAAATGGGGACAACTATGCTCTGTTTCCAGCCCTCTGAGATTATGTCTGTATTATTGATTTGCAAAACTATGGCTGATATTCGAGCCCAAAACTATGTCAACCAGTATTTCTCAACCTTCCTAATGCTGCGACCCCTTAATACAATTCCTCATGTTGTGGTGACCCCCAACCATAAAATTATTTCCGTTGCCACTTCATACCTGTACTTTTACTATTGTTATGAATCATAATGTAAATATCTGATATGCAGGATGTATTTTTGTTCACTGGACCAAATTTGGCACAAATACCCAATACGCCCAAATGTGAACACTGGTGGAGTTTGGGGAAAATAGATCATGACATTTGGGAGTTGTAGTTGCTGGGATTTATAGTGCACCTACAATCAAAGAGCATTCTGAACTCCACCGATGATGGAATTGAAGCAACCTTGGCACACAGAACTCCCGTAAGCAACAGAAAATACTGGAAGGGTTTGGTGGGCATTGACCTTGAGTTTTGGAGTTGTAGTTCAACTATATCCAGAGAGGACTATGGACTCAAGCAATGATAGATCTGAACCAAACGTGGCATGAATTTTCAATATGCCCAAATGTAAACATGAGTGGAGTTTGGTGAAAATGGACCGTGACATTTGGGAGTTGTTGTGCTGGGATTTATAGTTCACCTACAATCAAAGAGCATTCTGAACTCTACCAATGATGGAACTGAAGCAACCGTGGCACACACAACTCCCGTAAGCAACAGAAAATACTGGAAGGGTTTGGTGGGCATTGACCTTGAGCTTTGGAGTTGTAGTTCACCTACATCCAGAGAACACTGTGGACTCAAACAATGGTGGATCTGGACCAAACCTAGCATGAATATTCAATATGCCCAAATGTGAACATGAGTGGAGTTTGGTGAAAATAGACCTTGGTATTTGGGAGTTGTATTTACTGGGATTTATAGTTCACCTACAATAAAAGAGCATTCTGAACTCTACCAATGATGGAACTGAAGCAACCGTGGCACACAGAACTCCCATAAGCAACAGAAAATCATAGGAAACAGTATGTTATTTTAATTAAATAATTAATAATAACATACTCTTTCCTATGAGCAACAGAAAATACTGGAAGGGTTTGGTGGGCATTGACCTTGAGTTTTGGAGTTATAGTTCACCTACATCCAGAGAGGACTATGGACTCAAACAATGATGGATCTGGACCAAACGTGGCATGAATACTCAATATGCCCAAGTTTAAACATGAGTGGAGTTTGGTGAAAATAGACCGTGACATTTGGGAGTTGTCGTTGCTGGGATTTATAGTTAACCTACAATCAAAGAGCATTTTGACCTCTACCAGTGATGGAACTGAAGCAACCTTGGCACACAACTCCTGTAAGCAACAGAAAATACTGAAAGGATATGGTGGGCATTGACCTTGAGTTTTGGAGTTGTAGTTCACCTACATCCAGAGAGGACTACGGACTCAAACAATGATGGATCTGGACCAAACGTGGCATGAATACTCAATATGCCCAAATGTGAACACTGGTGGAGTTTGGAGAAAATAGACCTTGACATTTGGGAGTTGTAGTTGCTGGGATTTATAGTTCACCTACAATCAAAGAGCATTCTGAACTCCACCGATGATGGAATTGAAGCAACCTTGGCACACAGAACTCCCGTAAGCAACAGAAAATCGTAGGAAATAGTATATTATTGTTAATTAAATAATTAACAATAACATACTATTTCCTATGAGCAACAGAAAATAGTGGAAGGGTTTGGTGGGCATTGACCTTGAGTTTTGGAGTTGTAGTTCACCTACATCCAGAGAGGACTATGGACTCAAACAATGATGGATCTGGACCAAACTTAGCATGAATATTCAATATGCCCAAATGTGAACATGAGTGGAGTTTGGTGAAAATAGACCTTGATATTTGGGAGTTGTATTTACTGGGATTTATAGTTCACCTACAATAAAAGAGCATTCTGAACTCTACCAATGATGGAACTGAAGCAACCGTGGCACACACAACTCCCGTAAGCAACAGAAAATACTGAAAGGATATGGTGGGCATTGACCTTGAGTTTTGGAGTTGTAGTTCACCTACATCCAGAGAGGACTATGCACTCAAACAAATGATGGATCTGGACCAATGACATGAATATTCAATATGCCCAAATGTGAACATGAGTGGAGTTTGGGGAAAATAGACCTTGACATTTGGGAGTTGTATTTACTGGGATTTATAGTTCACCTACAATCAAAGAGCATTCTGAACCCCACCAATGATAGAATTGGGCCAAACTTCCCACACAAAACTCCCATGACCAACACAAAATACTGTGTGTTTGTGATGGTCTTTGGCAACCCCTCTGTCACCCCCCTCACACCCCCCCCCCCCCCCGGGATCCCAACCCCCATGTTGAGCAACGCTGATGCAAACCAAGCTGCTAAAAGAAAGGAAAACCACAAATGGCACAAAATTATTTTATTGAGATTATGTTTAATCTGTTACACGTGTGTTCAGAAGATCTGCCGATGCTCAAGACGGCAATTCTAAATGTAAACATTCAATTGGTTTTTTTACAAGTTTTAGTTGTGAATTAAGAGGAATTCAAGATTTCTTCTGGTTGTCTACATTATATTTATTTGAGCAAGAGAGTATGCGCTCATTGTCAAACTATGAGGCTACGGAGTTAATACGGTCCCTGTCGGGGTACGTCATAGAAGTCCTGTGGTCCAGGAGTGAAATGAGAAATGCAGGGATTGAATAATTAAGATATAATATTATATATATATATATATATATATATATATATATATATATATATATATGTTATTATAGCTATACATATAACTATTATATAATTAATATATAATTATTTATATAGTGTCAGAAGTGACTTGAGAATATACTGCAAGCTGCTTCTGGTGTGAGAGAATGGGCTGTCTGCAAGGACGTTGCCCAGGGGACGCCCGGATGGGCGTCCCCTGGGCAACGTCCTTGCAGACAGCCCATTCTCTCACACCAGAAGCAGCTTGCAGTATACTCTCAAGTCACTTCTGACATGTTAACATCTTGTTGGAGGCTTCTCTCATGTTCCTGCATGGAAGCTGGGGCTGACAGACAGGAGCTCACCCCTTCTTGGTGGATTCGAAATGCCGACCTTCAGGTCAGCAGTTCAGCCGGCACACGGGTTTAACCCATTGTGCTACCGCCGTTCCAGATTACCATGATGTATTCAGTTCAAACCAGATGGGCCAATACATCTCTTTGCAACTTCGGAAGGGATTGTATGGATATTTCTCAGGACTCTCGCTTGCCTCTTGCTATTTCTGCTCGAATTCTCAGCTGCTGGAAACAGTAGCTCGGGACCTCTGTTTTGTTCCTAGCAGCTGAGAATCTGAAGAGACAGATGTCATCAGTGTCAAAGATGTGATGGCCGGACACATAACAGTCCCCTCTTTGAAAAAAATAAATAACTAAATCAGAATTTAAAGGTGCACAACACCATAATTCTGATTCTTCTAAGTGATAACTATGCTGGCAAACCTGATTAAGTTCTGACGAAGGAGGAAGAGAAGAGAGAGAGAGAATAGATACAGCCAGGTTTCTGACCTAAGATTCAGTCTTGAGTCAAATTAGGTGGCTTCTACATCTACTCAAGCCAAACAGCATCAAATGTCTTCCAACCAGCGTTCAAACCGAATTGTCCAACATGGCCCCCGTATCCACTGGGATACATTTGCATAAGCATGTGGAATTGGATAATTGCAAACTACAAGAAAGGAGACTCCATCTGAACACGAGGAAGAACTTCCTGACTGTGAGAGCTGTTCAGCAGTGGAACTCTCTGCCCTGGAGTGTGGTAGAGGCACCTTCTTTGGGAGCTTTTAAACAGAGGCTTCCATGCCTGGCTTCAGGGCAGTACGTGTGAAAAAGATCATTGAGTCCTCGTGGACAACAAGTTAAACATGAGCCAACAGTGTGATGGGGCGGCAAAAAAAGCCAATGGGAATTTGGCCTGCATCAAAAGGAGCATAGTGTCTAGATCTAGGGAAGTCATGCTACCCATGCTCTATTCCGCTTCAGTTAGACCACACCTGGAATACTGTGTCCAATTCTGGGCACCACAGTTCAAGAGAGATATTGACAAGCTGGAAT
This sequence comes from Anolis sagrei, assembly GCF_037176765.1. NCBI lineage: Eukaryota > Metazoa > Chordata > Lepidosauria > Squamata > Anolidae > Anolis > Anolis sagrei. Next base: position 10,911,186 of record NC_090029.1, read on the forward strand.
GTGTCCAGAGGAGGGCGACTCAAATGATCCAGGGTCTGGAGAACAAGCCCTATGAGGAGCGGCTTAAGGAGCTGGGCATGTTTAGCCTGAAGAAGAGAAGGCTGAGAGGAGATATGATAGCCATGTATAAATATGTGAGAGGAAGCCACAGGAAGGAGGGAGGAAGCTTGTTTTCTGCTTCCTTGGAGACTAGGACGCGGAACAATGGCTTCAAACTAAAAGAGAGGAGATTCCATCTGAACATGAGGAAGAACTTCCTGACGGTTAGAGCCGTTCAGCAGTGGAACTATCTGCCCCGGAGTGTGGTGGAGGCTCCTTCTTTGGAAGCTTTTAAACAGAGGCTGGATGGCCATCTGTCAGGGGTGATTTAAATGCGATATTCCTGCTTCTTGGCAGAATGGGGTTGGACTGGATGGCCCATGAGGTCTCTTCCAACTCTGATTCTATGATTCTATGTTGTGGGATGGGAGTCAGTGGGTTCCGTGGAAAAAATGAAGAGGAATTGGCGTATGCCACCAAATTTGGCTCATCTGATTAAGTCATATGACTGTATATAGAATGAGAAGACACATTATAAAATGCTTGTAGTTGTGGGGAGGAGAGCATAAATCATTTGGAGAGGCGAGCCACTGAAGAGCATTCCTCTCCTCAAAGTTTTTCTAGATAGGATCCAGGCACAAAGCCATGCTCATCATCCAGTTCTGCAGTCCACCAGCCGTCTTCTCCCACTTCGATGACTGTTACGATATCCCCGGCTTGGATGTCTAGTTCATCCTCATTCTGGGAGAAAAGAGAAAACAATGCAGTGAAACACAATTTTGAGCTCACCCTCGGAGCACATTTGAGCAGTTGTGAATGTGACTTTGAACAATTACCCTGCAAGTGTTGTTTAGATTGGCTGCAAAAAAGGCATTGGTCAGTTATTCCAAGGTATTAATGATGGAATTGAAGCAACCTTCGCACACAGAACTCCCGTAAACTTGGCACAAATACCCAAAAAGCCCAACTTTGAATACTGGTGGGGTTCCAGGAGGGATTGATTTTGTCATTTGGGAGTTGTAGTTGCTTGGATTTATAGTTCACCTACAATCAAAGAGAATTCTGAACTCCACCAATGATGGAATTGAAGCAACCTTCGCACACAGAACTCCCGTAAATTTGGCACAAATACCCGAAAAGCCCAAATTTGAATACTGGTGAGATTCCAGGAGGGATTGATTTTATCATTTGGGAGTTATAGTTGCTGAGATTTATAGTTCACCTACAGTCAAAGAGCATTCTGAACTCCACCAGTGATGGAATTGAAGCAACCTTCGCACACAGAATTCCCGTAAACTTGGCACAAATACCCGAAAAGCCCAAATTTGAATACTGGTGGGGTTCCAGGAGGGATTGATTTTATCATTTGAGAGTTGTAGTTGCTGGGATTTATAGTTCACCTACAATCAAATAGCATTCTCAACTCCACTAATGATGGAATTGAAGCAACCTTGGCACAGAACTCCCATAAATTTGGCACAAATACCCGAAAAGCCCAAATTTGAATACTGGTGGGGTTCCAGGAGGGATTGATTTTATCATTTGGGAGTTGTAGTTGCTGGGATTTACAGTTCACCTACAGTCAAAGAGCATTCCGAACTCCAATGATGGAATTGAACCAAACTTGACACACAGAACTCCCATGACCAACAGAAATTACTGGAAGCGTTTGGTGGGCATTGACCTTGAGTTTTGGAGTTGTAGTTCACCTACATCCAGAGAGCACTGTGGACTCAAACAATGATGGATCTGGAGCAAACTTGGAATTGATACTCAATATGCCCAAATGTGAATACTGGTGGAGTTTGGGGAAAATAGAGCTTGACATTTAGGAGTTGTAGTTGCTGGGATTTATAGTTCACCTACAATCAAAGAGCATTCTGAACCCCACCAATGGTAGATTTGCGGCAAACTTCCCACACAGAGTCCCCATGCCTTGAAGGGACTCGCTAGTGCGAACCTCCCTCCAGCCTTGCACGCTCTCCCTCGCCCGCACATGCACGCCATGTTGCCTTGTGCCGAGCACGCCTGCTCTCCCCTCCCTGCTTGGAGTCTCAGAAACAGCCCTCCCCTTGGCTGAGAGGCCAATCAATCACAGAAGAGGAAGTTTTTTAGTAGGCGGATTCACCATCTGTTTCCAAAAAGGTAGAGAAGGATAGGTGGAGAGATCTTCAGCTGTCTCCACCAAAGGGGTACCTAAGACCATCCGAAATATATGTTTTCTGATCATCTTTGGCAACCCCTCTGAACCCCCTCATGATCTCCCCAGGGGTCCTGACCCCCAGGTTGAGAAACTTATCTAAGCCTATTTATTTGTGTTTTAAGCAACCCACAGTGGCCTCAAAACTCTTCTCCAGCTCCACACTTCAAATAAGTTGATTTGGTTTTCTCCCACTGTGGCTCCGACTATAAGCGATCGTCTCCCGATAGTCCTAGTTGTTGCATGAAAGTTAAAAGTACTGTATATACTCAAGTATAAGCCTAGTTTTGCAGCTCCTTTTTTAGGCTGAAAAAGCTCCCTTCGGGTTACACTCGAGTCAAAGTTATTTATTATTTTAGACTGTTATTAGTATTATTTTTATTACATTTATTATTTTACTCTGTTATTGGTCTTATTACATTTACATTATTTTACTCTATTATTTTATTACATTTATTTTACTCCATTTATTATTACATTTATTATTTTACTTTATTATTATTGTTATTATTACATTTATTATTTTACTCTATTATTATTATTACATTTATTACTTTATTCTTGTTATTATTACATTTATTATTTTACTCTATTATTATTGTTACATGTATTACTTTATTCTTGTTATTATTACATGTGTTATTTTACTCTATTATTGGTATTATTACATTATTTTACTCTATTGTTATTTTATTACATTTTATTTATTTATTATTATTATTATTACATTTATTATTTTAATTTATTATTGTTGTTCAATGTATTGTCGAAGGCTTTCATGGCCGGAATCACTGGGTTGTTGTAGGTTTTTTCGGGCTATATGGCCATGGTCTAGCGGCATTCTCTCCTGATGTTTCGCCTGCAACTATGGCAAGCATCCTCAGAGGTAGTGACCTCACTACCTCTGAGAATGCTTGCCATAGATGCAGACGAAATGTCAGGAGAGAATGCCGGTATTATTACATTTACATTATTTTACTCTATTATTTTATTACATTTCTTTTACTCTATAATTATTACATTTATTATTTTACTTTATTATTATTGTTATTATTACATTTATTATTTTACTCTATTATTGTTACATGTATTACTTTATTCTTGTTATTATTACATTTATTATTTTACTTTATTATTGTTGTTCAATGTATTGTCGAAGGCTTTCATGGCCGAAATCACTGGGTTGTTGTAGGTTTTTTCGAGCTATATGGCCATGGTCTATTTTATTTATTTATTTATTTATTTGCTTTATTTCTATACCGCGTTTCTCAACCTATAATAGGTGACTCAATGCGGTTTACACAATATTAATTACCACAACAATAACAATTAAAACACAGCATACCCAATAACAAACACACAACCATTCATACAGTGCCTCGATCGCAACCAAGATCCAGTCTCGTATCCTTATACCGTTCCTATGTTCAGTTTACCGTCATTCTGTGTACAATTGCGCTGATTAGCCAAACGCTTGCTCAAAAAGCCAGGTTTTGAGCTTCTTCCTAAATGCCAGCAACGAAGGGGCCTGTCTGATGTCGCTTGGTAGGGCATTCCATAACCGAGGGGCCACCACCGAGAAGGCCCTGTCTCTCGTTCCCGCCAACCGTGCCTGTGACGCAGGCGGAACCGAGAGCAGGGCCTCCCCGGACGATCTTAATGTCCGTGTCGGTTCATAGGAGGAGATGCGTTCGGAGAGGTAGGTGGGGCCGGAACCGTTTAGGGCTTTGTAGGCTAATGCCAGCACCTTGAATTGTGCCCGGTAGGGAATTGGCAGCCAGTGGAGCTGGCTCAACAGAGGAGTGGTATGCTCCCTGAGAGCTGCTCCTGTTAGCAACCTGGCTGCCGAGCGCTGGACCATCTGGAGCTTCCGGGCAGTCTTCAAGGGCAGCCCCACGTAGAGCGCGTTGCAGTAATCTATGCGGGATGTGACCAGAGCGTGGACTACCGTGGCCAAGTCCGACTTCCCGAGGTACGGGCGCAGCTGGCGCACGAGCCGAAGCTGTGCAAATGCTCCCCTGGCCACCGCTGAGACCTGAGGCTCCAGGCTCAGCGATGAATCCAGGGTCACACCCAAGCTGCGAACCTGCGTCTTCAGGGGGAGTGTAACCCCGTCCAACACAGGCTGTAACCCTATGCCCCGTTCGGCCTTTCGACTGACCAGGAGTGCCTCTGTCTTGTCTGGATTCAACTTCAATTTGTTCACCCTCATCCAGTCCGACACAGCAGCCAAGCACCGGTTCAGGACCTGAACAGCCTCCTTAGAAGTAGGTGGAAAGGAGTGACAGAGTTGGACATCATCTGCGTACAGATAACACCGCACCCCGAAACTCCGGATGATCTCTCCCAACGGCTTCATGTAGATGTTAAACAACATGGGGGACAGTATTGAACCCTGCGGGACCCCACAAGACAAAGGTTGTGAGGACGAGCAGCTGTCCCCCATCAACACCTTCTGGGTACGACCCTCTAGGAAGGACCCGAGCCACTGTAAAACAGTGCCACCAAGGCCCATTCCCGCGAGGCGTCCCAGAAGGATACCGTGGTCGACGGTATCGAAGGCCGCTGAGAGATCCAGCAGGACCAACAGGGACACACTCCCCCTGTCGAGCTCTCTGCGGAGATCATCCACTAAGGCGACCAGGGCTGTCTCGGTACCATGTCCCGGCCTAAAGCCAGACTGTGCCGGATCCAGATAATCAGTGTCTACCAAGAATACCTGGAGTTGTGAGGCCACCACACGTTCCAGGACTTTGCTCAAAAAGGGAAGATTGGAAACAGGCCGATAGTTGACGAATTGAGTGGGGTCTAGTGATGGTTTTTTCAACAGCGGTTTTATTACAGCTTGTTTTAAGCTGGCTGGAATATTGCCTTCCCGAAGGGAGGCATTAACCACCACCTCCACCCACTCGGCCAATCCCCCTCTGGCCTCCTTTAGAAGCCAGGATGGGCAGGGGTCTAGGATGCATGTGGTAGCTCTCATTCCTCCAAGTATCTTGTCCACATCCTCGGGTTTCACCAATTGAAATGAATCCATCAAAATCGGACAAGCAGATGCTCGTGTTACATCCTCAGAGACTGCCGTTAACGTGGTATCCAGGCCAGAGCGGATCAAAGCGACTTTGTCCGCAAAGAACCGAGCAAATGCTTCACAGCGGGCCGTCGAGTTGTCAGGGTTCCCATCCGGAGTGGTGGGGTTCAATAGCCCTCTGACAACTCGAAACAACTCCGCCGGACGGTTCTTTGCGGACGCAATATTGGCCGCAAAGAAAGCTTTCTTTGCCGCCTTTATTGCCACGGCATATGCCCTTAATAGGGCAACAAACCGTGTTCGATTTAACTCGCTCGGGTCCGAACGCCACACGCGCTCTAGTCTCCTCTTCCTTCGCTTCATCGCTGCCAGCTCCTCGTTGAACCAAGGTGCTGGTTTAGCTCGGCTACTTGAGAGGGGACGTTCCGGAGCAATCGTGTTTATGGCCCTAGTCATCTCCCCATTCCAGAGAGACACCAGGGCTTCAACAGAATCACCAACCGAGGTGGCAGGAAAATCCCCAAGAGCCGTCAGGAATCCGTTCGGATCCATAAGCCTCCTGGGGCGGACCATCTTAATGGGTCCCCCACCTCTGCAGAGGTTGGAAGGTGTGGTGAGTCTAAATCTGACCAGATAGTGGTCGGTCCATGGCAACGGAGAGGTGGATAACTCCTCAACACCGCCACCTTGCTCCCATCCCTGACAGAAAACCAAATCTAATGTGTGTCCCGCACAGTGGGTGGGGCCAGATACTTGTTGGGACAGCCCCATGGTTGCCATGGATGACATGAAGTCCTGAGCCGCTCCTCCTAGGGAAGTCTCGGCATGTACATTGAAGTCCCCCAGCACAAGAAGCCGTTGAGACTCCAATGCCAGGCTCGAGACCACCCCCGCTAGCTCAGGTAGGGAGACCGTAGTGCAGCGAGGTGGGCGGTACGCTAACAGAATCCCTATTCTGTCCCGGTCGCCCACCCTCAGGTGGACACACTCGAAATTGGTTGACTGTGGAATGGGGCCTCTGGTCAGAGGGATAGAATTTTTATAGACCACCGCAACTCCGCCTCCCCGCCCTCCAGGTCTCGACTGGTGCTGTACAGAGAATCCTGGCGGACAAAGCTGGGTCAAATTAACTCCTCCAGCTTCATCCAGCCAGGTCTCTGTAATGCACGCCAGATCTGCCCGTTCCTCCAAGATTAGATCTTGGATGAAAGATGTTTTGCCATTGACAGATCTGGCGTTCAGCAGCACCATCTTCAACCCAGAGGGACTGCCAACCTGGGTACACCCACTTACCAAGTCAGGAGACCGATTACAAGTAATTAAGTTTTTTTTCCTTCTTTCCCTAGGCCGAATTTGGGCTGTAAAATTTTTACTATTTCTAGGCCGAATTAGCCGAATTGGTGGTCTCCCTTTCCCGTATCTCCCCCTCCCCGTCACGGGCTCTATGGGGGCCCCCCGGCCAGTGGAATACCCTTCTTCTACCATATTGCACTTAGAATTCGTAGTTTCAACCCATGACTTGTACCAGATTATATACTTTTGCCACTCAGTCTCAGTCCAATTCTTTCCTATTCCTGGTGTGTTAATTCCAGGATCCCCCCACCCGTTCCACCCTCTATTGTCCTCCCAGTCCACCAGTAACACAATAAGCAGACCCCAAGGGAGGAATGCTGACATTGGGGAACAGAGTTGATACAGGGTTGAGGTAGGATATTAGGTTCAAGTAGTAGTAGATTTTAAATTGCTAGGTCTTAAAGTGCTAAAGATTTAGTCTAAGCTGTTAAAGTGCATAGAAAGCTGTTAAGTGCATACAATAACGCGTTATCAGAGACTGACTGCTATGGTGGTCACTTAATAACCTTACTTATACAGGGTTAAAGTGCAAGTTGTTGGATGAAGTGCTGACCGTTGTATACCTTAGCAGCAATTGGCCCCTCTAAGTGCTAACAGTTGTAAAATTTGGCAGCAATAGATCAAATAAAGTGCTGGTAATTGGAAGACTTAATAGCGTTGGCTCATATAAAGTGCTGGCAGTTGGCAGGTATCAGCGTTGGCTCAGACAACAATTTACTAGCGCAATGAATGTGCAAGTTGATCGAATAGTCCTCAGTCCTATTGGTAGATGTAAAGTCCAGTTGGTCTCCCTCCTCCCCCTCCCACCATCAGTGTCAGGGTCGGGTGACTGGGGCCTTGCAGCAGAGTGACGGATCGCTAAGATGGCCACCGGAACTGCTGATGAGCTGGATAATTCCGGAAATGGAGGCAGTAACGCGGTGGGTGGCGTTGCAGTAATGGCGGTTGATCACAAAGCATGTAACAGCAGCTATGTAGCAATATATATAGTTCCAACCACCCAGGAGACAGCCTAGCAGTCGTGAGGTTAGTGTTGCTGGTTAAGAGCGTTGCAGGCTAGAGATCACGATCGCCGCAAGAGAGCTTAAAAAACGCTGAGTCACCGCGCGGCGTTGGTCAGGCTCTCCCAGGGAGGCGCCGAGTCACCGCCGGCTCACCCTGTCGAGCTTGCCCCAGCGGTATCGGGGCATGGGAGAAGCAGCCGGGACGCCTCCAGGCCTCGGAGAAAGTTGGAGTACGAGGCCTGTCTCAGTTGGAGTCGCGGAGGAATCACACCTCCGAGTGCAGAGGAGTTCAAGCTTGGCGCGGAAGGATCGGCACAGAATCCGGGGAGCGGGGAGCGGAGCCACGCTGGGGACACAGGCCGAGGGCTCAGATAAAAGTCAGGGCCAGATCGAGCCGTGGGTGGAGATGGACAATGCAGAACGGCAATTCGCTGGCACCGCAGCTCTCGGAGCGACAGCCAGCTGCCCCAGCAACTCTCTCCGGCTCGGCAGTCCCTCGGCAGCCCCACAATCCACTCCAACCAGCCCAGGCCTCCGCTCCGGTCCGCAGTTTAATCCAAGCCGCGGATGAGTCCGAGCACAGCAACACAGGCAACACGGCGCACACTGCCGAGCTCCAAGGGCGGCCGCTCCGACCTCCCTCCGGTAGTCAACACAGCGGGTGGTAATTGGCAGCTGGCGGGTTAGATGTTCCAGGCCAGGTTAGACCGAGCAAACGGGCTGGGAGGGAGCGTGCTAGGCCGTATCGATAGTAGCGGCCTTCGCTCTACCTCCTTCCTCTCCCTTCTTCTTCCCTCCTTGGTTTTTCCTCCTCTGCTCCCCTCAAGCCCCCCTCCGGGGTCCTGAGGAGATGCCGGTTCAGGAGCCGATGACAGGAGTTCAGAATAGGGGCGGATGGATCAGATTAAGCTCGGATTAAGAGCAATCGCCTTACCCGGACGGGAGGTTAGCTGTTAGCAGTCGCCATCTTAACCGGAATTCCTTAGAGGTAGTGAGGTCTGTTGGAACTAGGAAAAAGGGTTTATATATCTGTGGAATGACCAGGGTGGGACAAAGGACTCTTGTCTGCTGGAGTTAGGTGTGAATGTTTCGACTGACCACCTTGCTCTAGGCACTGATTATATGCTAATCAAGGTGGTCAGTTGAGACATTCACACCTAACTCCAGCAGACAAGAGTCCTTTGTCTCACCCTGGTCATTCCACAGATATATAAACCCATTTTCCTAGTTCCAACAGACCTCACTACCTCTAAGGATGCTTGCCATAGATGCAAGCGAAACGTCAGGAGAGAATGCCTCTAGACCATGGCCATATAGCCCGAAAAAACCTACAACAACCCATTATTGTTGTTATTATTACATTTATTATTTTACTCTATTATTGGTATTATTAGATTTACATTATTCTACTATATTATTTTATTACATTTATTTTATTCTATTTATTATTATTATTATTATTACATTGTTTTACTCTATTATTGTTGTTATTATTACATTTATTATTTTACTCCCCCTCGATGGACTGTCACCTTGTCGTGGTGAGGGGGCTTGCGTGTTCCGATGAACCTGTGGGCACAACAACTGGAGTCGTGCACTCCCAGGAGTGGCCGCTGGGGAGGTCCCAGACCAAGCACAGTCCGAAGACCCAAAGACCTCAACGGCGGAGCAGGCGGAGGATAACATGGCACATGTTACAACGGCTGCGAAGGCGGAAGAAGGCTGCAACAGACTGAGAAGCCACGGTCATTGTGTTAAACTACATCACCAGTGGAACCTCACTCTGTGAAGACTGTGTGTTGTTCAGTTGTGCACTGACCTCCACACATTAAAAAAACCCACGCACAGGCGTCTTCCAAAGAAAATAAAAACCAAGCAACCAAAGTCCCATGGCGATCAGCGAGTGGCGACGGGGGCAGGACTGTGAAATCTGGAAGCCCCTAGTCACAGACTGGCACATGGGCGGTGGGTACGGACTCAGTCGTTCTACCTCAAGGTCCGAGGCAGTTGAGTAGTTCGGCAGCTGTATCCGCGACTGAGCAGCCCTTTTTAGGACCCACTCTGCTCACCCCACACGGGGAGGGGGCTAGAAAAGGTGCCCTAAACATAGTCTGCCTCACTTATCCCTGACTGGACTGCCGCGTCCAGTGGGGTCACCATCCTGCGGTCAAAAAAGAAAAATGAACTTCGGTACGTGGAACGTACGGACACTGATGGACAACAGTGACAGTGAACGCCCCGAACGCAGAACTGCCATCATCGCAAGGGAGCTGGGACGCTTCAACATCGACATAGCAGCCCTTCAGGAGACCCGGAGAGCAGGAGAGGGACAGCTGAAGGAAGAAAAAGGAGGCTACACCTTCTTCTGGAAGGGACTGCCCGAAGAAGACCAAAGAATGCACGGAGTTGGTTTTGCTATCAGAAATGATCTGGTGAAACATCTGTCCGAAGCACCCACTGGCATCAACGAACGACTCTCCACCCTCCGAATTGATCTTGCCAAAAACCAACGGGCAACCATCATAAGTGCCTATGCACCAACACTAGACGCTGATGAAGACATCAAGGAGAAATTCTACTATCAGCTGGACACTGTCCTATCGGGGATACCTAAGGAGGACAAAATCATTCTCCTGGGGGACTTCAATGCAAGAGTCGGGCGAGACTTCGACCTGTGGCCAGGCACCATAGGAAAAGACGGGGTTGGAAACAGCAACTCGAATGGCATCCTGCTTCTCACCAAATGTGCGGAGCACAACCTTGTCATCACCAACACGCTCTTCCGTCAGAAAAACAAGTTCAAGACATCATGGAAGCACCCCCGGTCAAAGCATTGGCACCTCTTAGACTATGTAATCACACGTGCCAGAGACCGCCGTGACGTACTTCTCACAAGAGCCATGACAGGTGCTGACGACTGCTGGACCGACCACAGGCTAATCCGATCCACGATGGCTATCAAGATCGCCCCCAAGCGCAGACTCCAAGGAAGAAAGACAAGGCGCAAAATGAACACCCAAGCCCTTCAGGAGCCCTCCAGGCGAGCCCATCTCCAAACCGCCCTCAAGGACCATCTACCCACAGTACACCCTGAAAATGTTGAGGAACATTGGAACAAACTGAAGACCTCCATCATCCAAGCCTGCGAAGAAACTATTGGATACCAAGCCAAGAAACATCAAGACTGGTTTGACGAAAATGACATCGAGATCCAACAGCTAATCGACAAGAAAAGGAAAGCCTTCCAAACATGGCAGAGAGACATCAACTGTGCTGCTAAGAAAAAGATCTACGCCAGTGCAAAAGCTGAGGTCCAAAGAAGGACAAGAGAACTCAAGAACATCTGGTGGACAAAGAAGGCTGAAGAAATCCAACACCTGGCAGATACCCATAATGCTCAAGGATTTTTCAAAGCCACAAAGGTCATCTATGGGCCAAGAAACCATGGCATACAGCCTCTACGCTCATCAGACGGAACCAAACTCCTGAAGGACCAAAAGTCAATTGCACTACGTTGGAAAGAACACTACCAAAGCCTCCTAAACCGCAGCTCCAGTGTGGCCGAAGAGGTCCTCTCACAAATCCCGCAACAACAAACCAGGGATGAGCTTGCAGCACTGCCTAGTTTGGAAGAAGTCAGCAATGCCATCAGCCAACAAAAGAACAACAAAGCCAGCGGACCAGATGGGATCCCTGCTGAAATCTTTAAAGAGGGAGGACCTGCGCTGACACACCAACTCCACCAGCTCATAGAAAAAGTGTGGGTGACCGAGAAAATCCCAGCAGACTTCAAGGATGCCACCATCATCACCCTCTTCAAAAAAGGGGAAAGAACAGACTGCGGAAACTATCGAGGTATCTCCCTTCTAACCTCTGCTGGAAAAATCCTCGCAAGAATCCTTGCAAACCGCCTTCTGCCCCTCTCAGAAGACACCCTCCCAGAATCCCAGAACGGCTTCCGCCCCTCCAGAGGAACTGTGGACATGATCTTCACTGCACGACAGCTCCAAGAAAAATGCAAGGAACAAAACCAACCTCTGTACATGGCATTCATCGACCTTGCAAAGGCATTCGACACAGTGAATCGCAGCGCTCTCTGGACCATCCTCCAAAAAATCGGGTGCCCAAGCAAATTTGTGAACATCCTGCGGCTCCTCCACGATGACATGATGGCAACAGTCTTGGACAGCAGTGGCTCCCAAAGTGACCCATTTAAGGTGGAATCAGGTGTCAAACAGGGATGTGTTATTGCCCCAACTTTATTCTCCATCTTCATCGCCATGATACTACACCTTGTTGATGGGAAGCTTCCCACCGGAGTGGAAATCATCTATCGGACAGACGGCAAGCTATTTAACCTCAGCAGACTGAAAGCCAAAACCAAGGTCACAACAACATCTGTTATAGAACTCCAGTATGCTGATGACAATGTCGTCTGTGCGCATACAGAAGAAGATCTACAAGCCACTCTCAACACCTTTGCAGAAGCATACACAAAGCTTGGCCTGTCACTGAACATCGAGAAAACCAAAGTGCTGTTCCAGCAGTCGCCAGCCCATCCCTCTCCAATGCCAGAGATACAGCTTAATGGTGTAACATTAGAAAATGTCGACCACTTCCGCTACCTTGGCAGCCACCTCTCCACCAAAGTCAACATCGACGCCGAAATACAACACCGCCTGAGCTCTGCAAGTGCAGCATTTTCCCGAATGAAGCAGAGAGTGTTTGAGGACCGGGACATCCGTAGGGATACTAAGGTGCTTGTCTATAAAGCTATTGTCCTCCCAACCCTGCTATATGCCTGTGAGACGTGGACTGTCTACAGACGTCACATGCAGCTCCTGGAACGATTCCATCAGCGCTGCCTCCGGAAAATCCTGCAAATCTCCTGGGAAGACAAGCGGACAAACGTCAGCGTGCTGGAGGAAGCAAAGACCACCAGCATTGAAGCAATGGTCCTCCAACATCAACTCCGCTGGACAGGCCACGTTGTCCGGATGCCTGACCACCGTCTCCCAAAGCAGTTGCTCTACTCCGAACTCAAGAATGGAAAACGGAATGTTGGTGGACAGGAAAAGAGATTTAAAGATGGGCTCAAAGCCAACCTTAAAAACTCTGGCATAGACACTGAGAACTGGGAGGCCCTGGCCCTTGAGCGCTCCAGCTGGAGGTCAGCTGTGACCAGCAGTGCTGCAGAATTCGAGGAGGCACGAGTGGAGGGTGAGAGAGAGAAACGTGCCAGGAGGAAGGCGCGTCAAGCCAACCCCGACCGGGACCGCCTTCCACCTGGAAACCAATGCCCTCACTGCGGAAGAAGATGCAGAGCAAGAATAGGGCTCCACAGCCACATGCGGACCCACAAGGAAACCCATGATGGAAGACCATCTTACTCGTCCAACGAGGGATCGCCTAAGTAAGTAAGTAAGTATTATTTTACTCTGTTATTGGTATTATTAGATTTACATTATTCTACTATATTATTTTGTTACATTTATTTTATTCTATTATTATTATTACATTATTTTACTCTATTATTGTTGTTATTACTACATTTATTATTTTACTCTGTTATTATCGGAAGGATACGTAAGCACATTTACACTGAAAAAAGTTAAAATAATGGTTTAATCAAAGTTGGTCAGCCTTATTTTAAATTACAGTTTTATGTAAACATTGAAAAACATTTCACCTACTCAATGAATGTAATTTTATTGGTATCTATTTTTATTTTGAAATTGACCAGTAGCTGCTGCATTTCCCACCCTCGGCTTATACTTGAGTCAATGAGTTTTCCCAGTTTTTTGTGGTAAAATTATGTACCGGCGGTGACCAGAGGAGCATTTGCACAGCTAAAGCTTGTGCGCCAGCTGCGCCCGTACCTTGGGAAGTCTGACTTGGCCACGGTAGTCCACGCTCTGGTTACATCCCGTTTAGACTACTGCAACGCTCTCTACATGGGGTTGCCTTTGAAGACAGCTCGGAAGCTCCAACGCTCGGCAGCCATGATTTTAACAGGAGCGGAGCGCAGGGAGCATACAACCCCCCTGTTGCGCCAACTCCACTGGCTACCGATTTGCTACCGGGCTGAATTCAAAGTGCTGGCATTGGCCTTTAAAGCCCTAAACAGTTCCGGCCCAAGCTACCTATCTGACCGCATCTCTGCCTATGAACCCATCAGGACTTTGAGATCTTCCAGGGAGACCCTGCTCTCGATCCCGCCTGCTTCTCAAGCTCGGCTGGCGGGGACGAGAGATAGGGCCTTCTCGGTGGTGGCTCCTCGGCTGTGGAACGCCCTTCCTGCGGACATTAGACTAGCACCATCTCTAATGGTATTCCGCAAAAAGGTGAAGACCTGGATGTTTGTGCAGGCGTTTGAGTAATTTAGTGCAATCTGGTAATGGAACATAGGAATGGAACAATGGACGACGAACCTGGACTACGCTTGGATGATGAGAAGATTGGGTACGGTTGTTTTTTGTAATAATTGTGCATTGTAATTGCTTATTGGTAATTTATGGATAATGTGTTAAGTCAATTGTTATATGTTGCATGGAACCACTGCTGTTTCTACTGTTTTTACTGTTTGTGAACCGCTGTGAGTCGCCTTCGGGCTTGAGATACAGCGGTATATAAGCAAAATAAATAAATAAATAAATAAATAAATAAATAATAAATACCTCGGCTTATATTCGGATCAGCTTATACTCGAGTATATACGGTAATTGATGCAAAACTCAACGATAAAGTCTCATTAACTTCAGAACGTCAACACACTAGTTTTGTGTTGACCAACAGCACTGCTTTGCTTCCAAGTTATCTTTGTAATGTCAGGATTGGGTGCTCACCTGGGCTGTGTAGTCATAGAGCACTTTGTAGTCCTGAGGCAAGGCATTTTCTTCCGGTTGGGTCACATTGATGGCCGCATAAACACCATCTGGTTTCTCCGCTAAGGAAACAAGGGTTAACTCTTTTTTTAAGAGGCAAAGGATGTGACATGTGTCAAAAGCATGAGGATATGTTCCTTCCACACTTGCAAAATATTTACAGCTGCTGGGAATGGACTGTGGCCTTCTAAAATTACAGCCATCCCGCTGTAACTATAACCGCATGTCCAAACTTTGAGCTTTATTCTGGATTCATAACATGAAAGAAATGCCAGGCTTCCTGAAACTACATTTATCTGCTCCAGCTGTTTATTGGGAGGGCATCAAGGACTTTTTCCGTGTCAGAAGCCACTTGAGAAACTGCAAGTCACTTTTGGTGTGAGAGAATTGGCCATCGGTGAGAACGTTGCCCAGTGGATGCCCAGATGTTTTGATGTTTTGCCATCCTTGTGGGAGGCTTCTCTCATGTCCCTGCATGGGGAGCTGGAGCTGACGGAGCTCATCTGCAGAGAGCTGGACAGGGGGAGTGTGACCCTGTTGGTTCTCTTGGACATCTCAGCGGCTTTTGATACCATCGATCATGGTATCCTTCTGGGACGACTCTCCGGGATGGGCCTTGGGGGCACGCTTTGTCATGGCTCCAGTCCTTCCTGGAGGGTCAATCCCAGATGATGAAGCTAGGAGAAACCTGCTCGGACACCCTGGTCTTTGACCTGTGGGGTCCCGCAAAGTTCCATTCTGTCTCCCATGATTTTCAACATCTACATGAAACCGCTGGGAGAGTTTTAGAGTTGGGTGCCATCTCTACGCAGATGACACGCAACTCTACTACTCTTTTCCACCTAACTTCAAGGAAGCCCCTTGGGTGCTGGACGAGTGTCTGGCTGCTGTGGCTATCTGGATGAGGAGGAACAAGCTGAAGATTAATCTCAACAAGAAAGAGGCCCTCCTGGTCAATCATAAACCGGACCGGGGTATAGGGTGGCAACTCCCTCTGAAGTCACAGGTCCGCAGTTTGGGTGTCCTCCTGGACTCATCACTTACGCTTGAGGCTCAGGCGTCGGCAGTGGCCGGGAGGGACTTTGCACAATTAAGACTTGTGCGCCAACTGCGACCATACCTCGCGAAGGCGGATCTGGCCAGGGTGGTCCATGCCTTAGTCACCTCCAGATTGGACTACTGTAATGCGCTCTACATGGGGCTGCCCTTGAAAACGGCTCGGAAATTTCAATTGGTCCTACGGGCGGCAGCCAGGTTGTTAACTGGTGCTCCTTACAGGGAGCGGTCAACCCTCCTGTTTAAGGAGTTCCACTGGCTACCATTCATCTTCCAGACCCAATTCAAGGTGCAGGTTCTTATCTACAAAGCCCTAAATGGTTTGGGACCTGCCTTTCTGAACCCACACAATCTCTTCAATCATCTGGAGAGGCCCTACTCACGCTCCCACCTGCATCGCATGCACGATTGGTGGGGACGAGAGGGAGGGCCTTCTCAGTGGTGGCCCCTCGACTCTGGAACTCACTTCCTAAGGACATCAGGCATGCCCCATCTCTAGCAGTCCTCAGGAGGAGCTTGAAAACATGGTTGTTCCAGTGTGCCTTCCCAGAATAACGAACCCTTAAACTTTAATTACATTTGGCCCAGCCATAGATTTTAAATGTGCAAAGTGATGTCTCTGTGACAGACGATGGAGAAAAGGGTGCAGAAGTTCAGCTTCCCACAGCAAGGGATAACTGTGTTAATAGTGAAACTAGCCAGGGGCTTGCTGATTCAGGAAGGGAGGACAGTTGTTCTCAGCCAGATAATGAGCAAGAAAGCACTAACGAACAGATTGACCTTAATGAGGATTGAGCTGGCCGTTTGGAATTCAAGGTCCGAAGGAGTGTGAGAATTGCAAACAAGTGGGAAGCTAAGGGCCAGAGAAACGCCTTCATGTTTTGCAAAGGGTATTAAACAGGCTCAGATCCTGATATCATCATTCTCCCAGCAGACAAGGGGAATGCCACAGTAATCATGGATACAGAACAATACAAGGAGAAGATCAGAAAACTCCTGGACCCTACTATATACAGAAAACTTAAACAAGACCCAGGCACAGTCAGCCCATTGTATGCTAATCAAGGTGGTCAGTTGAAACATTCACACCTAACTCCAGCAGAAAAGAGTCCTTTGTCTCACCCTGGTCATTCCACAGATATATAAACCCTTTTTCCTAGTTCCAACAAACCTCGCTACCTCTGAGGATGCTTGGCATAGATGCAGGCGAAACGTCAGGAGAGAAAGCCTCTAGAACATGGCCATACAGCCCGAAAAAACCTACAACAACCCAATGATTCTGGCCATGAAAGCCTTCGACAATACAATGGAAGATATTCATTAACAGATTGATGTGGGGGGGTTTTCCGTGTCAGACGCAACTTGAGAAACTGCAAATTGCTTCTGGTGTGAGAGAATTGGCCGTCTACAAGGACATTGCCCAGTGAGCTCCCAGATGTGGGTGGCTTCTCTCTCGTCCCTGTATGAGGAACTAGAGCTTGACAGATTGGAGTTTACCCCACTTCCTGGATTCGAACTGCCGATCTGTCGGTCGACCAGTCCTGCCGGCACAAGGGTTTAACCCATTGCGTTACCAGAGCTCCCAGATTGATGTGGTTACTTGGATGAATGAAATGATGCGCAGAGGTATGGAAACACTACTTTTTGGAGAAGACATACCGATGGGGGGTGCTGAAGGGATAACAACGTCGGCGGCGTTTCGGTTGTTTCCGTGAAGCAATCCGGAGAATCTGCGGAACCACAAGAAACCGGGGATGAGCTGCATGTTAGGCACCCACTACACATCCCAAACTACCCTTTATTGTGGTTCTCGGTTTCGCCGGCCTTTTACCTCTTCATCATCCCGCAAGCCTGGATGGGGCTGTGGCAGCTTTTCGTGGGAGTCACTCTGTCATTGGCAGGCGTCGCTCTGTCATAATAGTTTTCGTAACCAATGGCCGCTAAATTAGGAACAAGAAAGGGATGTAAAAATAATCTGATACAACTTCTTCGCTCACCATACAAAATCCAGAATGGTTGCAAATCCTGACGTGGTTTTGTAAAGCCTTGTGTCCATTCTATACAATTTTCCTGCACTTTGAATCCAGTCTGCAGCAATTAAAAGCTGCAGAGCAAGGAGATAATCAAATCCAGGATGTTTTAAAAGCAGGAAAATACAGGATTAATGCACATTTTCTCATTAAATCAGGAGAATTGGGGATATGCTTTTCAGTGTGCTTTTCAATATGGAGATGAATATCGGCAACACAAGAAAACATCCTTTGTGTTTGATTACCTGGAGGCTCCGTTCCCGTCATCTTGCTCTGAACAAAGCAATCCATATCCGAGTCTATATTGCATTTCTCCAGGCTCAGTCGGACCTCTTCATATAACTACAGAAAGGGGGAAAAGATGCTAATATTGGATATTTTTTGATGTGAGCCATCTTAGATCTTCCACAGATAAAAGGTTTTTGAGGATATGGACAAAGTTTATTATTTGTTTTGGTGGGACATCCTGCAGCCAATTTAGCTAGTAGTTTTTCCATGAATGTCTCCTGACGTTTAGCCTGCATCTATGGCAGGGTTTCTCAACCTTCCTAATGCCGTGACCCCTTAATATAGTTCCTCATGTTGTGGTGACCCCCAACCATAACATTATTTTCATTGCTACTTCGTAACTGTAATTTTGCTACTGTTATGAATTGTAATGTAAATATCTGACGTACAGGATGTATTTTCATTCACTGGACCAAATTTGGCACAAATGATATGCCCAAATTTCAATACTGGTGGGGTTGGGGGGATTGATTTTGCCATTTGGGAGTTGTAGTTGCTGAGATTTATAGTTAAACTACAATAAAAGAGCATTCTGAACTCCGCCAGCTATGGGACTGAACCAAATTTGGCACACAAAACTCCTATGATCAAGAGAAAATATTGGAAGGGTTTGGTGGGCATTGATTTCAGTTTTAGAGTTGTAGTTCACCTACCTCCAGAGAGCACTGTGGACTCAAATATTAATGGATCTGGACCAAACTTGGCATGAATACTCAATATGCCCAAAGTTTGGGAAAAATAGACCTTGACATTTGGGAGTTGAAGTTGCTGGGATTTATAGTTAATCTACAATCAAAGTGCATTCTGAATCCAGCCCATAAGGCATCTGTACTAAACTCGACATGCTACCTACATGGCCAACATTGATTACTAGTGGGGTCGGGGAGGGTCTATTTTTGAATTCTGGAAGTTGTAGTTCACCAACACCAAAAAGAAAAAGAAGGACAGGCAGAGAGATATTCTGCCTTCTCTGCCAAAAGGGTTCTTAAGACCATCAGAAATACGTGTTTTTCTGATGGTCTTTGGCGACCCCCCCCAGAAACCCTCTCACGACCCCCTCGGGGGTCCCGACCCCCAGGTTGAGAAACACTGATCTATGGCAAGCATCCCCAGAGGTATTTCTACCCCGCCACCATCTCCCTGATGGGGACTCGGAGAGGCTTACATGGGGCCAAGCCCGGACAACATAATACAGCAATAAAATCAAAGCATATACAACAGACAACAACAACATTATCAAAATGACAATAATAATAATAATAATAATAATAATAATAATAATAATAATAATTCCAATATGAATGCACTGCAGAACCTAGAGATTTTTAGGGAAACATTTTTTAATCAAATCTGTCCATAATCAAATGTGCAAAAGCCAAAACCACACATGTAGAGGGACGACTGTAGAAAGTGTGGTCTTACCTCGTCATCCTTGACGCACTGCGTGGACAACTGGTTGCAATGGACCCACAAGGAGTTCCTCAGGATGGTGATCCGGTCGCATTCTTGGAGTTGGAAGGCCTGCGATCAGGAAAGACGAGGAAAGGATGAGGTAGGAATGTTTTCCCCAAAAATACATCCTGCAAAAGACCAGACGTGCGCTGGAAGAGACAGAGCCGAGCTCTATGGTTCAAGGATGCTGTTCTCTATTGAGCTCGGTTCTGTCCCTATTAACTCCATGGTGGAACACCTTTATAACTGGGACTTCCATCCTTCAAAACTAGCACGAAGGCATCTCTCCACCTTGCAAGCAAGAGTGCCCATGCAGAGTATGCAGCAGAAGCAGCACAAAAGAGCTGGAGGTCCTTATCTATAGGGAATTGCAGAGCAATGCTTCTCAATGGCTAAATGGACATGTTCCAGTAGCATTATCTCCTAATGTTTTGCCTGCACCTGTGGCTGGTGTTCTCAGAGGTCTGTTGGAAGTGAGGCAAGTGGAGTGTGTATCTATCTGTGGAATAATGTCCAGGACGTGAGAAAGAACCCTTGTCAGTTTAAAGCAAATGTGAATGTTGCAGTTAACAAGCTTGAATAGCATTGAGTTGCCTTGAAGCCAAAGTCAATGAATTAGGATCAGATGGATAAATGCTGTTTCTCCCACCCTGGACATTACACACACACACACACACACACTTGTGTGTGTGTGTATACACATACATACATACTTACATACACATACATATGTATATACATATATATGTATATACATACATACATACATACAGATATATGCACACACACATGAATTAGGATCAGATGGATAAATGCTGTTTCTCCCACCCTGGACATTCCACACACACACACACACACATATACATACACATACACATATGAATTGGGATCAGATGGATAAATGCCATTTCTCCCACCCTGGACAGTACACACATACATTCATACTTACATACACATACATACGTATATACATATATATGGATATACATACACATATGCACACACACACACACATGAATTAGGATCAGATGGATAAATGCTGTTTCTCCCACCCTGGACATTCCACACACACACAGATTTGTGTACATTCACATGCATACATACATACATATATACATATATATGCACACATGAATTAGGATCAGATAGATAAATGCTGTTTCTACCACCCTGGACATTACACACACACGTGTGTGTGATACACATACATACATACATACATACATACATACATACATACATACTTACATACACACACATACATATATACATGCTCTTTTCCCACCCTGGGCATTCCCCCCCCCACACACACATATGTTCTTTCTCCCACCCTGGATATTCCACACACACACATACATACACACACACAAACACACACACACTCGCTTCATTGCCAATGCGAACAAACCTCTGAAGAATCCATTAGTCACATGCAGGCAAAACGTCAGGAGAATGCTTCTGGAACATACAGCATGAAAAACAGCAACCCAGTGATTCTGGCCATGAAAGCCTTCGTCAATACAATACTTAAGTTATCCAATGTGAAGACTTTCATTTTCTCCTCCAATGGACCAGGGTCTAGCGATGCCGTATGTATACCCACTGACCAGTATCTGCTATCTCATGGACCATAACCAGTCCACCGTGTTGAGTAACGTTATTGTAGACCACTAACTTATAAATGGCACATTGCAGATCATGTGTGGGTTTGTTGTGCCCACCACTTGCTGGACTACAACTCTCATCAGCAGATTCAACCGTGAGGGATGGTGGGAGCTGTAGTCGGTGACATTTGGAGTGACACAAGTTGTCCGCAAAGGACAAAGTATGTATTGTTCGTTCAGATGTAGGTTGGGAGTAGTTTGTAGCATTCCCCGCCATTGGCCATGTTGACTAGGACTGGTGGAAGTTGTATGTCAACGGCAACAAGAGATTCCCATCCACTGTAAGCATTAAAGCTCCTAAGAAAGGCATATCACCAGATGACATCCACTGACCTCGCACGTGCTGATGTGTTCCTGCTCCCAAGTAACTCTCGCCTGATCCAACAGCTCTATGTTCTGCTTGTAGACTCTTTCTGCGGGGATAAATAGGCACAAATGGAAGGTGTTCATCCTTTGTGTACCAAGTTAGTTCCAGGTCCATGACGGAAGTTGTAGTTCGCCCTGCATCCAGACAGTGACAATGGACCTGGACCACATTTGGTACATAGAATCCTCATGACTAACATACTAGAGACGTTTGAGGGGAAATGACTTTGCTTTATAGGAGTTGTAGTTCAGAACTCAACTGGCGATGGACCTGGACCACACTTGGCACACAGAACCCCCAACGGAACATACTGGAGCGGTTTCGGGGGAATTGACCTTGATTTCTGGGACTTGTAGTTCACCTACAGATGGAGACACTTCCATCGTAGTGGGAGTTGTAGTCCATCTTGCAGCCAGAGAGCACACTGAACCCCACTGATGATGCATCTGGGGCAAACACATGCCCAACAAGACCAATTGATGGTGTTTGATGGGGTTGACCTGGCATGATGTGAGTTGCAGTTCACCCACTGTTCAACAGTGGAACTCTCTGCTCCGGAGTGTGGTGGAGGCTCCTTCTTAGGGGGCTTTTAAGCAGAGGCTGGGTGGCCATCTGTCGGGGAGTGGGGGGAGGGCTCTGAATGTGATTTTCCTGTTGGAGCTCAGCCTGTGATTGTGTTTCAGGATCAGGGTGCTTTGGATGTGGATGAGTTTCAAGATGGGTTTCAAGATGGCAATGGTTTGATCAGTGATCTTGATGCAGAGAATGACCAGGAGATGCCTGTGCAAAGTGTAGTTTCCCATGAGAATGCCCCCAGGGTGTGTGAGGATGATGGTGTGCTTTCTGAATTGTTATCAGAGAGTTTCCATGACAGAGAACATGAAAACAGCTCGGCACCTAGCCCAGCTGCAGAAATTAATGAGCAAATAGATAGACGAGAGGAGATCAGTCAAAACAGGAGAGCCGAACAGTGGCTTCAGCGTTCTGCCAGGCTCCGAGAGAAAAAGATAAGAACTTCTCAGTTAAAGTGAAACCAATTTCTGAGCACTAGACATGTAGTGTAATAAGGAGATAAAAGTCTCAAGTACAGGATAAGTCGTCAGATGAAGCATCGTTTGGAATCAAGTCAAGATCCCGTCCTTGTTTCAGGGAAGCTTTGCTTGGAAAATTCATGTTTTAAGTGCCTTTGTTTCATGGTTTTGATTCTTGGGATTTTATGCTTTTATATTATTGCCTTGGATTCATGTTTCCTGGTTTCTTGCATTTTATTTGGGAAGTGTTGACTTTGTTTTTATGGACTTTGCTGGACTGTTACCCTGGACTACTTTACTCCTGTTTATCTTCCTACCTAATTGGATTTACCTATTTCTTTAAAGTGTTTTTTTTTACTTTACTGCTTTTTAATTATCTTCAATAGATTCATGTTTCCTGATTTCTTGCATTTTATTTGGGAAGTGTTGACTTTGTTTTTATGGACTTTGCTGGACTGTTACCCTGGACTACTTTGCTCCTGTTTATCTTCCTACCTAATTGGATTTACCTATTTCTTTAAAGTGTTTTTTTTACTTTACTGCTTTTTAATTATCTTCAATAAAAGGATTGTTTCCCATCCAATGGTGTGGTGTTTAAAGTCAGAGGGCTTTTCCTGTCCTCGAGTGCAACATCGCACAACGTTATGCATTTCTTAATGGGACCATTCAGTGCCTTTCTTTCATGGTTTTGATTCTTGGAATCTATACTTTTATATTCATGCCTTAGATTCATGTTTCCTGATTTGTTGCATTATATTTGGGAAGTGTTGACTTTGTTTCTATGGACTTTGCTGGTCTATTACCCTGGACTAATTTGCTCCTGTTTATCTTCCTACCTAATTGGATTTACCTATTTCTTTAAAGTGTTTTTTTACTTTACTGCTTTTTAATTATCTTCAATAGATTCATGTTTCCTGATTTCTTGCATTATATTTGGGAAGGGTTGACTTTGTTTCTATGGACTTTGCTGGACTGTTACCCTGGACTACTTTACTCCTGTTTATCTTCCTACTAATTGGATTTACCTATTTCTTTAAGGTGTTTTTTTTACTTTACTGCTTTTTAATTATCTTCAATAGATTCATGTTTCCTGATTTCTTGCATTATATTTGGGAAGTGTTGACTTTGTTTCTATGGATTTTGCTGGTCTACTACCCTGGACTATTTTGCTCCTGTTTATCTTCTTACCTAATTGGATTTACCTATTTCTTTAAAGTGTTTTTTTACTTTGCTGCTTTTTAATTATCTTCAATAAAAGGATTGTTTCCCATCCAATGACGTGGTGTTTAAAGTCAGAGGGCTTTTCCTGTCCTGGTGTGCAACATCCCACAACCTTATGCATTTTCTTAATGGGACCATTCATAAAATAAACAAAATATCCAGGTATCATTGGGTAGTCAAGTTAGTGTCTATCCATCTCTCTCCAATATCATTCCTATCCAGAGTTGGATCTCTCCTTCAACAAACTTCCATTTCATTGCCATTAGAAAGAGTACCTGCTTCATTGGCGGCTTCTTTGCATTGCTTCGCTTTGGTCTGGCTCTGAAATACAAAACATATTCACTAGTGTTAAAGGGCAGAGGATATCGTGTCCAATTTTGAGCACTTCAATTGAAGGAGATGTTGACAAGCTAGAATGTGCCCAAGGGAAGGTGACTCAAATGATTAAGGGTCTGGAGAACAACCCCTATGAGGAGTGGCTTAAAGATTTGGGCATGTTTAGCCTGAAGAAGAGAAGGCTGAGAGGAGCCATGTATAAATATGTGAGAGGAAGTCATACGGAGGAGGGAACAAGCTTGTTTTCTGCTGCCCTGAAGACTAGGATGTGGAACAATGGCTTCAAACTACAAGAAAGGAGATTCCATCTGAACATGAGGAAGAACTTCTTGACTGTGAGAGCCGTTCAGCAGTGGAACTCTCTGCCCCGGAGTGTGGTGGAGGCTCCTTCATTGGAGACTTTGAAGCAGAGGCTGGATGGCCATCTGTTGGGGGTGCTTTGAACATGATTTTCCTGCTTCTTGGCAGAAAGGGTTGGACTGCATGGCCCATGAGGTCTCTTCCAACTCTAGGATTCTTGGATTCTATCCCCATGAAAGTGAAAAACCATTTGAAACAGAGATATTCGAATACCTTTTCCGTTTGCTTCTGGTTTCCGGCGGCACTGATCTTTTCAAAGGCTCCTTCAGCTTCGTCGGCGTCTTTGCATTTCTGGTCGTAATTCTTCTTAGACTGCAAGCAAAGGAACGAATGCAAGAAAAGAGGGCAAGAAAAGGGAAAGGCAGTGGATGCATTGCAAGCAAGGTCCATTTTTACATGCATTTTCCAGAGATTAAAAGAACATTTTAGAATGTGATTTCAATCTTGAACTTTTCAAGGAATTATCCAGATTGAATACCTCCATAAATTCTAGATTAGACCTTCATAGCGGTGCAAAAGGATTTGAGGCAATCATAAAATTATTATTATTATTATTATTATTATTATTATTATTATTTGCTGCAAGTTGCTTCTGGTGTAAGAAAATCACCTATCTACAAAGACGTTGCCCAAGGGATGCTCGGATGTGTTACTATCCTTTCTCATAGAGTTTCATCTATGCTGACGATCATGCCATCACCACTCAAGCAAGGAGCTTTGAAATAGTTGAACAAAAGATCTCCGAAGGTTACAGTCGGTGGTTCTCAACCTTCGGCTCCCCAGATGTTTTGGCCTACAACTCCCAGAAATCCCAGCCAGTTTATTAGCTGTTAGGATTTCTGGGGAGTTGAAGGCCAAAACATCTGGGGACCCACAGGTTGAGAACCACTGCTTTAGGTGTGCTCTCTTCTGGCCCATCTTCACTCAATTCCTTATCTGCTGTTGCTGCTTCTGACTCAATTTCTTATCTGCTGTTGCTACTTCTGGCATGTTATGGCTGATCCACAACATGTATAATAATGGTGATAATAATTATACAACTACTAAACTTGCCAAAGTGAAGATGACATTTCTGAGTGGCACGCAAGCCGTTCTCAATACAGAATGAATTACATTTCAGATATCAACGCCTTAAATCAAGAAATAGCTTTTTAAGATCTACAGAGACACTTGCAGGATCACCTCAGCAAGCGAGAGTCCAAAAGTGGCAGGCTAAAACCCGGAACCTTAATCAGTGGCCAATACTGGATGAGAGACTTCCTTCTGGCCCATCTTCACTCGATTCCTTCTCTGCTGTTGCTACTTCTGACTCGATGCCTTATCTGCTGTTGCTACTTCTGACATGTTGCAGCTGATCCACAACATGTATAATAAGTGGCCAGCTTCTGATCAAAGGACAATGAGTACAATGTGAAGCTTGTAACTTTGTTTGTGATTTCTGTATGCATTATAACTGCATTGTCAATTTGCTTCTGACACGATAAGCAAATAAATTACTCCTGACATATCTCCATGGTCTTCTTATACATCGAAAGCTTGTTCTTGTGCCCATCTTCACTCGATTCCTGGTCCACCTTCACTCGATTCCTTATCTACTGTTGCTACTTTTGACTCGATTCCTTATCTGCTATTGTTACTTTTGTCTCGATTTCTTAGCTGCTGTTGCTACTTCTGACTCGATTCCTTAGCTGCTGTTGCTACTTCTGACATGTGGCTGATCCACAACATGTATAATAATGACAATAATAATAATGATAATAATAATACAACTACCAATCTTGCCAAAGTGAAGATGACTTTGTGTTACTCGTGACATACCTCCATAGTCCTTTTATACATTGAAAGCTTGTTCTTCTACCCATCTTCATTCGATTCCTGACCCATCTTCACTCGATTCCTTATCTACTGTTGCTACTTCTGACTCGAATCCTTATCTACTGTTGCTACTTCTGACTCAATTCCTTATCTGCTGTTGCTACTTCTGACTCGATTCCTTATCTGCTCTTGCTTCTTCTGACTCAATTCCTTATCTGCTGTTGCTACTTCTGACATGTTGTGGCTGATCCACAACATGTATAATAATGACAACAATAGTAATACTACTACTACCAATCTTGCCAAAGTGAAGATGACTTTGTGTTACTCGTGACATATCTCCATGGTCTTTTTATACATTGAAAGCTTGTTCTTATGCCCACCTTCACTCGATTCCTGGCCCATCTTCACTTGATTCCTTATCTGCTGTTGCTACTTCTGACTCGGTTCCTTATCTGCTGTTGCTACTTCTGACTCAATTCCTTATCTGCTGTTGCTACTTCTGACATGTGGCTGATCCACAACATGTATAATACTGACAATAATAACAATACAACTACCAATCTTGCCAAAGTGAAGATGACTTTGTGTTAGTCGTGACATACCTCCATGGTCTTCTTATACATCGAAAGCTTGTTCTTCTGCGCCCGCTCCATTGTGCCCTCATACTGTAGAAACACAAGATTTGCATCCTATTATTATTATTTTTATTATTATTATATTGAGGTTCAAATATATTATGAGTTGCCAATAGGCTGAGAAAGGCAGTATACAAGTATAGTAAATTGTTGCAACCCAGTTCAAGAAACGAGACCATAAGATTAAATCCACCACACTGGACTGTAGGAAAAGCAATCCTTGTTTATTGATGAAAAATTGGTTACAAAAGAAAGGTAAATGCAAAGTCAAAAAGCCACAGAAAAAACACAGCAGTCAGTAGAATCTCTGAACTTGAGCAAAATTTCAAAAGCCACAATACAAGAACCAGGAATCTGTTAGCCTTTTACTAACCATGAACTTGAAAACTAGAAGCCTCTGGGATTACTGGCCACAGGAATTCTGCCAAGGCACAGCCACAGTCCCAAACGTTGCTTGATCTAAAGAGGCACCCGGCAGGAGGCCTCTTAAACCAAAGAAACTATTCTTTGAAATGCCCCTTGACTTTGACGTCTGGGCCTGTCTCTCCTGTAAACGAAGTGACCTTCGTAGAAACTGGGAAACATTTCTGTCTCTAACTATCTGTTCTCTTTGGTCCTCATTAAAAACCCCAGGTGGAGAGATATCACGGCTAGTGATATCACGGCTAACTTCCAAAACATTTTCCTCCAGCTGTTTCGTTTCGTTTTCATCCCCGCTGACCTCTGCATCAACAACAGATCCCACACTGTCAGGGTCAGGGAGAGCTTGCTCAGTTGGAAAAACTATCAGAGAATCCGGTTCACACAGATCAGGATCAGGCTGAACCCCAACACAAATAAATAAATATTAAAAGCATGCATATCAATTTAAAAAATCATAGTTTGGGTTGTGGAAGAAGTCAGAGAACAGAAAATAATATTTCTGAGAATGCCCTGCACTCTCTTGCTTCATTACCAAGACGTACCATACTGTAGGATTAGCACAGTTTGGGACCACTTCAACGGCCATGGCTCAATACTACGGGATCCTGAGAGTTGTAGTTTTGCAAAAGTCTTGCCTTCCAATGCCTTCGCTTACCTTTTTCCTTTGCTCCTTCTGCCTTTCCCTGAATTCCTCCAGAGCCTTCACTTCCTCCTTGAGCATCAAGGCCAGCTGGAGGTGCAGATTCCCGACACTCTCGATTTCTGGAAAAGATCCCAAAACCGTTCTTGGTTGCTAAGAACCTTTCCATGCGTTTTAAATGTTTCTATGTTGTGTCCTTGTATTGGGAAAAGGGCAGGCTCAAGCTAAAGAAAGATGCATCTACACTGTAAAATGAATGCAGTTTGATAACACTTTTAACTGCCATGGCTGAATGGTATGGAAACCTGGGAGCTGTAGTTTTACAAAGCTTTTAGTGTTCTGGTACCTCTCCAAACTACAAATCCCAACCTCCCATAGCATTGAGCCATGGGAGTTAAAGTGGGGTCCAACTGCATTCATTCTACAGCAGGCACAGGCAAACTTTGGCCCTTGGGTGTTTTGGACTTCAACTCCCACAATTCCTAACAGCCTACTGGCTGTTAGGAATTGTGGGAGTTGAAGTCCAAAACACCCGAGGGCCAAAGTTTGCCCGTGCCTGTTCTACCGTGTGGCTGCACCCTTGGAGAGGATTCGAACCCTCATCTCCAAAGTCATAGCCCATAGGGATAATAATAATAATAATAATAATAATAATAATAATACGTGAGATCCAATACAACAGCCAGCAGAATGATCTTGTTGTGTTTCAAATAATAATAATAATAATACCAAGGTAGCTTATTATTATTAGAGACAATTAGTAATAATAATAATAATAATAATAATAATAATAATAAGTGTGATCCAATACAACAGCCAGCAGAATGGTTGTTTGCTGTGGACTCATCTTGTTGTGTTTCTAATAATAATAATAATTATTATTATTATTAGTAGTAGTAGTAGTATTACCAATTGTCTTTAATAATAATAATAATAATAATAATATCAAGGTGGCTTATTATTATTATTATTATTATTATTATTATTATTAAAGACAATTGGTAATACTACTACTACTACTAATAATAATAATAATAATGTGTGATCCAATACAACAGCCAGCAGAATGGTTGTTTGCTGTGGACTTGTTGTGTTTCTAATAATAATAATAATAATAATAATAATAATAATACCACCAAGGTGGCTTATTATTATTATTATTAGAGACAATTGGTAATACTACTACTACTACTAATAATAATAATAATAATAAGTGTGATCCAATTCAACAGACAGCAGAATGATCTTGCTGTGGACTCATCTTGTTGTGTTTCTAATAATAATAATAATAATAATAATAATAATAATAATAATATCAAGGTGGCTTCTTATTATTATTAGAGACAATTGGTAATAATAACAGCAACAACAACAACAACACCAAGGTGGCTCATTATTATTAGAGACAACTGGAAATAATAGTAGTAGTAATAATAATAATAATAATAATAATAATAACAACAAGGTGGCTTATTATTAGATACACACTGGTAGTAGTAGTAGTAGTAGTAGTAATAATAATAATAATAATAATAATAATAATAATAGGAGCCATGGTGGCGTAACCCTTGTGCCAGCTGAACTGCTGACTTGAAGGTAGGCGGTCCAAATCCGTGAGACAGGGTGAGCTCCTATCTGTCAGCCCCAGCTTCCCATGCGGGGACATGAGAGAAGCCTCCCACAAGATGGTAAAACATTCAGGCAATGTCCCCTGGGCAACGTCTCTGCAGACGGCCAATTCTCTCACACCAGAAGCAACTTGCAGTTTCTCAAGTTGCTTCAGACATGATAAAATAATAATAATAATAATAATAATAATAATAGAGCCAGGGTGCCTGCTGTTGTTATTATTAGAGACACATTAATAATAATAATAATGGGTTGTTGTAGGTTTTTTCGGGTTGTATGACCATGTTCTAAAGGCACATGGTCATACAACCTGACATTTCGCCTGCATCTATGGCAAGCATCCTCAGAGGCAGTGAGGATGCTTGCCATAGAAGCATCCTCTGAGGATGCTTGCCATAGATGCAGGCAAAATGTCAGGAGAAAATGCCTTTAGAACATGGCCATACAGCCCGAAAAAACCTACAACAACCCAGTGATTCCGGCCATGAAAGCCTTCGACAATAAAAACAACAACAATACAGTCCTAGATGCTTGGGAAGTGTTCGACTTGTGATTTTGTGATACAAAATCCAACATATAGATCTTGTTTGCTGTGACATACTGTGCTTTTGTGTCAGTAAAATAATAATAATAATAATAATAATAATAATAATAATAATGTGAAGGTGGCTGCTGCTTCAGCTTCAGCTTCTGCTTATTATTATTATTATTATTATTAGAGTTATGCTGGTAATAATAATTATAATTTTTTTTTTGTCGTGTCAGGAGTGACTTGAGAAACTGCAAGTCGCTTCTGGTGTGAGAGAATTGGATTATAATAATGCAAGCTCATATAAGTTACTTTTCAGTAGGCAAAAGGGACCACAGCAGAGCTGTCTAATAGACTCACGTTGTTTTAGGATTTCAAACGAAGCCTTCAGGGTGCTACGGAGAAAAGAAAAGGGTATTTTAGATGAAAATTCAGTTATTGATAGTTCCATATCACAGCTTTGATCCCCCAGAATGGTGACAGCAACAGTTATTTTGACCACATTAGAGGTTTAAGTTTCCACTTTGCGACAACCACAACCTAGGCACCATATTGTGGATCAACCCACAGAGGAAATATTTGAATTTTTCCTTCTTCTTCCTTTGGACGGCCGACACCTCCGCAATGTATGAAATGAATCACACCAGAGAGCAACCAGGCTTCGTCCTATGTGTATAGAAAAGTCAACATTTTGGAGACGACAACGTCCAGATTAGCAGATAATCGTTTTCCAAACTTGTTTCCCAAACTTCTGCTAATCCCTCTCCCCCAGATATTACAGAATAGTATGATTATGCCTATTTATCGCCCTCTTGCGGCCTCATTTCGATTTTCAGTCTTTTTAGATGCCTTCGCATCTAAGTTAAGAACAAAACATCTTTCTGGGTTGCTGTGAGTTTTTCGGATGCTCCAGCAGCATGCTCTTCTGACATTTCACCTGCATCTGTTGCTAATGGCATCTTCAGAGGTTCTATTAGAAGTGAGGCAACTGGAGTTTATACATACCTGTGGAATAATGTCCAGGGTGGGGGGAAAACCCATGTCTGTTTCAAGCAAGGGTGGGTGTTACAATGAGCAAGCTTGAATAGCATTCAGTAGAGCCAGGTCTTAACCATTTTGCTGAATGTTAGAAGGGGGGGAGCCAATCTTATATCCCCGGGGAGGGTGTTCCATAGCTGAGGGGCCACCACTGAGAAGGCCTTTTCTCTCGTCCCCGCCAAATGCATCTGCGAGGAAGGTGGGATTGAGAGCAGGGCCTCCCCAAACGATCTTAGAGTCAATCAGTGAGGGTATTTGCCTAGAGGTAACAAGTAGAGTGTGTATATATACATCTATGGAATAATATCCGGGGGGGGGGGGGGGAACCCTTGTCTGCTTAAAGCAAGTCTGGATGTTGTAATGAGCAAGTTGAATAGCATTGGGTAGTCTTGCAGCTACAAAGTCAATCAGGAAGGGTATTCTGCATAGAGGTAGTGAATCAAGTGGAGTAGGTGTGTGTATCTGTGGAATTATGTCCAGGGTGGGAGAAAGAACCCTTGTCAGTTCAAAGCAAGTGTTAATGTTGCAATGAGCAAGCTTGAATAGCACTGAGTAGCCTTGAAGATGCAAGGTCAATCAGTGAGGGTATCTGTAAAGAGGTAGTCAAGCAATATCTGTGGAATTATGTCCAGAGTGGGAGAAGGAACCCTTGCCTGTGCAAAGCAAGTTTGGATGTTGCAATGAGCAAGCTTGAATAGCACTGAGTAGCCATGAAGCTGCAAAGTCAATCAGTGAGAGTGTTTGCATAGAGGTAACAAGTAGAGTGTATATATACATTTGTGGAGTAATATCCAGGGTGGGAGAAAGAACCCTTATCTGTGCAAAGCAAGTGTGAATGTTGCAATGGCCACGCTTGAATAGCATTGAGTAGCCTTGCAGCTGCAAAGTCAATCAGTGAGGGTATCTGCATAGAGGTAGTGAAGCAAGTGGAGTGTGTGTGCGTATTGTGGAATAATATCCAGGGTGGGAGAAAGAATCCTTGTCAGTTCAAAGCAAGTATGGATGTTGCAATGACCAAGCTTGAATAGCATTGGGTAGCCATGAAGCTGCAAAGTCAATCAGTGAGGGTATCTGCATAGCAGTAACAAGTGGGTGTATATAATATACCTGTGGAATAATATCCAGGGTGGGAGAAAGAACTTTTGTCTGTGGAAAGCAAGTGTGGATGTTGCAATGAGCAAGCTTGAATAGCATTGAGTCGCCATGCAGCTGCAAAGTCAATCAGTGAGGGTCTCTGCAAAGAGGTAGTCAAGCAATATCTGTGTAATTATGTCCAGAGTGGGAGAAAGAACCCTGTCTGCTTCAAGCAAGTGTCGATGTTGCAATGAGCAAGCTTAAATAGCATTGAGTAGCCATGAAGCTGCAAAGTCAATCAGTGAGGATATCTTCATAGAGTTAACGAGTGTGTGTGTATGTGTGTGTGTGTATCTGTGGAATAACATCCAGGATGGGAGAAAGAACCCTTGTCTGTGCAAAGCAAGCGTGGATGTTGTAATGACCAAGCTTGAATAGCATTGAGTAGCCTTGCAGATGCAAAGTCAATCCGTGAGGGTATCTGCATGGAGGTAACAAGTAAAGTGTATAAATATACATTTGTGGAGTAATATCCAGGATGGGAGAAAGAACCCTTGTCTGTGAAAAACAGGTCTGGATGTTGCAGTGAGCAAGCTTGAATAGCATTGAGTCGCCATGCAGCTGCAAAGTCAATCAGTGAGGGTATCTGCATAGGGCTATCCTGGCCTCTGTTGCCTGGAGGCACCCTCTGTTTGGGAGGTGTGTTAACTGCCCCATGGTTGTTTGCTGACTGCAGTTCTCCTATTTCTGTGCCATGTTCCTTATTTACTGTAACATCAATGCTACACACAGAACCTAATTGGATCCCAAAATAAAGCCTAAATACCCTTTTCAAGGGGAAAATAGTCTTAACTATCGATGACTTTAGTTGTTAAAGTGACTTTAAAAGTACTTTCGGTTTTTCTTTTTTTTTCTGTACAGGAAGGTTAACGCTGAAGTCGATGCTGCCGACAGGAAAACCACAAGGTACACTTTCCTCATACTTTGGCAAAGCGGAGGTAAAAAAGCACCATACTGTGTTGGATCTGAGAGCAGAAGCCTATATTGCTTGACTTAGGCGATCCCTCGTTGTCCGAGTAGGATTGTCTTCCAAGATTGGTGGGCATCGGTTTCAAGGTGGAAGGCGGTCCCGGTCAGGGTTGGCTTGACATGCCTTCCTCTTGGCACGTTTCTCTCTTTCGCCCTCCATTCGTTCCTCTTCAAATTCTGCAGCACCGCTGGTCATAGCTGACCTTCAGCTGGAGCACTCAAGGGCCAGGGCTTCCCAGTCCTCAGTGTCTATGCCGGAGTTTTTAAGGTTGGCTTTGAGCCCATCTTTCAATTTCATTTCCCGTCCTCCAACATTCCATTTTCCGTTCTTGAGTTCGGAGTAGAGCTTTGGGAGACGGTAACCAGGCATTTGGATAACGTGGCATTCAGTCCAGCAGAGTTGATAGCGGAGGACCATAGCTTCAATGCTGGTGGTCTTTGCTTCTTACAGCACGCTGACATTTGTCCGCTTGTCTTCCCAAGAGATTTGCAGGATTTTCCAGAGGCAACGCTGATGGAATCGTTCCAGGAGTTGCATGTGACGTCTGTAGACAGTCCACATGTCGCACGTGTATAGCAGGGTTGGGAGGACAATAGCTTTACAAACAAGTCCCTTGGTCTCCCTACGGATGTCCCGGTCTTCAAACACTCTCTGCTTCATTCGGAAGACTGCTGCACTCGCAGAGCTCAGGCGGTATTGAATTTCAGTGTCAATGTTGACTTTTGTGGAGAGGTGGCTTCCACAGCACGGTTGAGAGGACAATGGCTTTGTAAACAAAGACCTTGGTCTCTCTACGGATGTCCTCGTCCTCAAACACTGTCTGCTTCATTCAGAAGAATGCTGCACTCGCAGAGCTCAGGCGGTGTTGTATTTCAGTGTCAATGTTGACTTTTGTGGAGAGGTGGCTCCCACAGCACGGTTGAGAGGACAATAGCTTTGTAAACAAAGACCTTGGTCTCCCTACGGATGTCCTGATCCTCAAACACTCACTGCTTCATTCGGAAAAATGCTGCACTCGCAGAGCTCAGGCGGTGTTGTATTTCAGTGTCAATGTTGACTTTTGTGGAGAGGTGGCTGCCAAGGGAGCAGAAATAGATTTATAAGCAAGCACCTTAGTCTCCCTACGGATGTCCCCGTCCTCAAACACAGTTTGCTTCATTCGGAAAAATGCTGCACTCGCAGAGCTCAGGCAATGTTGTATTTCAGTGTCAATGTTGACTTTTGTGGAGAAGTGGCTGCCAAGGTATACCTCGGTTTTCTCAATGTTCAACAACAGGCGGAGCTTCTCGTATGATTCTGGAAAGAGTGGCTTGTAGATCTTCTTCTGAATGCGCAGATTACATTATCATCTGCATACTGGAGTTCTATAACAGATTTTGTTGTGACCTTGGTTTTGGTTTTCAGTCTGCTGAGTTTAAATAGCTGTCCAATAGATGGTTTCCACTCCGGTGGGAAGCTTCCCATCAACAAGATGAAGTATCATAGCGATGAAGTTGGAAAATAAGGTTGGGGTAATAACACATCCCTGTTTCATACCTGATTCCACCTTAAATGGGTCACTTTGGGAGCCATTGCTCTCCAAGACTGTTGCCATCATGTCATCTATATTGTATTATATATTACTTATAATACAGTAAAGCAGCAAAACTGTGTTACAATGACCCAACCTCTGAGGATGCTTGCCATAGATGCAGGCGAAACGTCAGGAGAGAATGCTTCTAGAACATGGCCATATAGCCCGAAATACCTACAACAACTCAGTGATTCTAGCCATGAAAGCCTTCGACAATGCGTCTGACTTCATTTCCTTTCCATTACTGTATTTCAATATGAATATCAGTCTATACAGAGTTTATAGTATAGTTTGGGGGATACTATACACTATAGCAACTCTCAAGCAACCAGAAACTCTGTTGCAGTGGTTCTCAACCTTCCGAATGCCGCGACCCCTTAATACAGTTCCTCATGTTGTGGTGACCCCCAACCATAACATGATGTTATGAATCATGGAAATATCGGATATGCAGGATTTATTTTCATTCACTGGGCCACATTTGGCACAAAAACCCAATACACCCAAATTTGAATACTGCTGGGGTTGGGAGAGGGGTTGATTTTGCCATTTGGGAGTTGTAGTTGCTGGGATTTCTAGTTCAGCTACAATCAAAGAGCATTCTGAACTCCACCAATGATGGAATTGAACCAAATTTGGCAGACAGAACTCCCATGACGAACAGAAAATACTGGAAGGGTTTGGTAGGCATTGTCCTTGAATTTGTGAGTTGTAGTTCACCTACATCCAGAGAGCATTGTGGACTCAGACAGTGTTGGATATGGATCAAACTTGGCATGAATAGTCAGTATGCTCAAATGTGAACACTGGTGGAGTTTGGGGAAATAGATCTTGACATTTGGGAGTTGTAGTTCCTAGAATTTATTGTTGTTGTTGTTCATTCGTTCAGTCGTCTCCGACTCTTCGTGACCTCATGGACCAGCCTACGCCAGAGCTCCCTGTCGGCCGTTACCACCCCCAGCTCCCTCAAGGTCAGTCCAGTCACTTCAAGGATGCCATCCATCCATCTTGCCCTTGGTCGGCCCCTCTTCCTTTTGCCTTCCACTTTCCCCAGCATCATTGTCTTCTCTAGGCTTTCCTGTCTCCTCATGATGTGGCCAAAGTACTTCAGCTTTGTCTCTAGTATCTTTCCCTCCAATGAGCAGTCGGGCTTTATTTCCTGGAGGATGGACTGGATGGATCTTCTACCAGTCCAAGGCACTCTCAGAACTTTCCTCCAACACCACAGCTCAAAAGCATCGATCTTCCTTCGCTCAGCCTTCCCTAAGGTCCAGCTCTCACATCCGTAGGTGACTACAGGAAATACCATGGCTTTGACTAGGCAATGGATCTTTGTTGCCAGTCTGATGTCTCTACTCTTTACTATTTTATCGAGACTGGACATTGCTCTCCTCCCAAGAAGTAAGCGTCTTCTGATTTCCTGTCTACAGTCTGCATCTGCAGTAATCTTTGCACCTAGAAATACAAAGTCTGTCACGGCCTCCACGGTTTCTCCCTCTATTTTCCAGTTGTCAATCATTCTTGTTGCCATAATCTTGGTTTTTTTGACGTTTAGCTGCAACCCGGCTTTTGCGCTTTCTTCTTTCACCTTGATTAGAAGGCTCCTCAGCTCCTCCTCGCTTTCGGCCATCAGAGTGGTGTCATCTGCATATCTGAGGTTGTTAATGTTTCTTCCAGCAATTTTCACCCCAGCTTTGCATTCATCCAGCCCCGCACATCCTCGCATGATGTGTTCTGCATACAAGTTAAAAAGGTTGGGTGAGAGGATGCAGCCTTGCCGTACGCCTTTCCCAATCTTGAACCAGTCTGTTGTTCCGTGGTCAGTTCTGACTGTTGCGACTTGGTCCTTGTACAGATTCCTCAGGAGAGAGACAAGGTGGCTTGGGATGCCCATCCCACTAAGAACTTGCCACAATTTATTATGATCCACACAGTCAAAGGCTTTAGAATAGTCAATGAAGCAGAAGTAGATGTTTTTCTGAAACTCCCTGCCTTTCTCCATTATCCAGCGGATATTGGCAATCTGGTCTCTCGTTCCTCTGCCTTTTCTAAACCCAGCTTGAACATCTGGCAACTCTCGCTCCATGTATTGCTGGAGTCTTCCTTGCAGGATCTTGAGCATTACCTTACTGGCATGAGAAATAAGGGCAACTGTACGGAAGTTTGAGCAGTCTTTCGCATTTCCCTTTTTTGGTATGGGGATATAAGTTGATTTTTTCCAGTCTGATGGCCATTCTTGTGTTTTCCATATTTGCTGGCAAATGGCATGCATCACCTTGACAGCATCATATTTTAAGATTTTAAACAGTTCAGCTGGGATCCCATCATCTCCTGCTGCCTTGTTGTTAGCAATGCTTCTTAAGGCCCATTCAACCTCACTCCTCAGGATGTCTGGTTCTAATT
Organism: Anolis sagrei; assembly: GCF_037176765.1. NCBI lineage: Eukaryota > Metazoa > Chordata > Lepidosauria > Squamata > Anolidae > Anolis > Anolis sagrei. Next base: position 10,948,294 of record NC_090029.1, read on the forward strand.
CATTCACCAACTAGAATTTATAGTTGATCTAAAATCAAAGAACATTCTGAACTGCACTAAAGATGGAGACTGAACCAATCTTGGCACACAGAACTCCCATTCCTGACAGAAAATACTGGAAGGCTTTGGTAGGCATTGACCTTGAGTTTGGGAGCTGTAGTTCACCTACACCCAGAGAGCATTGTGGACTCAGACAGTGATGGATATGGACCAAACTTGGCATGAGTCCTCAGTATGTCCAAATGTGAACACTGATGGAGTTTGGGGGAAATAGATCTTGACATTTGGGAGTTGTAGTCGCTGGGATTTATAGTTCACCTACTATCAAAGCACATTCTGAACTCCATCAATGATGGAATTGAACCAAACTTGGCACACAGAACCACCATAACCAACAGAAAATACTGTGTTTTCTGATGGTCTTTGACGAACCCTCTGTCACTGCCCTTGAACCCCCCCCCCCCCCCCGGGGTCCCAACCCCAGGTTAAGAAACGCTGCAAAACACAGTTTATGGTATAGTATGAGGGATACTATACTATATACTATAGCAGTGTTTCTCAACCTGGGGGTCGGGACCCCTGGAGGGGTCGCGAAGGGGTGTCAGAGGGGTCGCCAAAGACCATCAGAAAACACAGTATTTTCTGTTGGTCATGGGGGTCTCTGTGTGGGAAGTTTGGCCCAATTCTATCATTGTTGAGGTTCAGAACGTTCCTTGATTGTAGGTGAACTATAAATCCCAGCAAGTACAACGCCCAAATCTCAAGGTCTATTTTCCCAAAACCCCATGAGTGTTCACATTTGAACATATTGAGTATTCGTGCCAAGTTTGGTCCAGATCCATCATTGTTGGAGTCTAGAGTGGTCTCTGGATATATGCGAACTACAACTCCCAAACTCACGGTCAATGGCCACCAAACCCTTCCAGTATTTTCTGTTGGTCATGGGAGAACTGTGTGCCAAGTTTGGTTCAATTCCATTGTTGGTGGGGTTCAGAATGCTCTTTGTTTACAGGTTAACTATAAATCCCAGCAACTACAACTCCCAAATGGCAAAATCAATCCCCCCGCCAACCCCACCAGTATTCAGATTTGGACATACCGGGTATTTGTACCAAATTTGCTCCAGTGAATGAAAATACATCCTGCAGATCATTATTTACATGGCGATTCATAATGTTAGGGTTCTGGTTGGGGGTCACCACAACATCAGGAACTGTATTAAGGGGTCGCGGCATTAGGAAGGTTGAGAACCACTATACTATAGCAACTCTCAAGCAACCAGAAACTCTATTGCAGTGATTCTCAACCTTCCTGATGCCATGACCCCTTAATACAGACCCTCATGTTGTGGTGACCCCCAACCATAATATTATTTTCGTTGTTGCTTCATAACAGTAATTTTGCTACTATTACGTATTGTAATGTAAATATCCAATATGCAGGATGTATTTTCATTCACTGGACCAAATTTGGCACAAATACCCAATATACCCAAATTTGAATACTAGTGGGGTTGGGCGAGGGGTTGATTTTGTCAATTGGGAGTTGCAGTTGCTGGGTTTTATAGTTCACCTACAATCAAAGAGCATTCTGAACTCCACCAACGATGGAGTTGGTGGAGTCCCACGACCAACAGAAAATACTGGAAGGGTTTGGTGGGCACTGACCTTGAGTTTGGGAGTTGTAGTTCACCTAAATCCAGAGAGCACTGTGGACTCAAACAATGATGGATCTGGACCTAACTTGGCACAAATACTCAATATGCCAAAATGTGGCATTTGGGGAAAATAAATCTTGACATTTGGGAATTATAGTTGCTGGGATTTATAGTTCACCTACTATCAAAGCACATTATGAACCCCACCTACGATAGAATTGGGCCAAACTTCCCTCACAGAACCACCATAACCAACAGAAAATACTGTGTTTACTGATGGTCTTTGTTGGCCCCTATGACACCCCCTTGAGACCCCCCCAAGGGTCCCGACCCCCAATTGTACTATAACAACTCTCAAGCAACCAGAAACTCTATTGTTAATTTGGTAACTTTCCAAGACACAACTTATATCTCATATACGCCCGTTCAAACTATCTTCCCACATAAAATGGGGTCCGATTGTATTTTTGAACTGGGCAGTCGAACCCATAGACGTTTTGCATATATGGAAATCCAAGCTAAAGCCATATAGGCCCAGCCTTTTTTTGCATAAGGCTGCACGTTGTTGCCTAACGTAATGATTAATCCAAGCTTTGCAGGAACCAATCTTGCACCAAATAGGAAATGTGCGTACTCTGAGCTCCTAGTTCTCCTTCCTTTTGTACATTTGCAAGTTACGATGCTAAATTTAAAGCACAGGAAGTATATCAAAAGCATAGTTCTTCCTGCTTCTATGAGTCAGAATTTCTATCGCTTGCCCGTTCTTTGCATTTTGATTGCATTTCCTAAGGATTTATTTTTTTTTGCAAAGTTTCGAAATAACATTTTGGGCATCTTCTGTAGTTCTAGACCTTGGATGCATCTACACTGTAGAATTAATGTGGTTTGGCACCACTTGGAGCGGCGTGGATCAATGCTGTGGAAAAGTGGGATTTGTAGTTCTTCAGTCTGGAGCCTCTGTTGGAAATAGTAACCTCTAAGGGCATATTTTAAACTAAGAGGTTTTCAGGGGGTGTCTGTCTTTCGGGCAACTGCAATTACAACTCCAAAGAAACAACCATCTGTTGCTAACCAAATATATTTTATAATATATATTATATAAACACAGATATATAAACCCTTTTTCCTAGTTCCAACAGACCTCACTACCTCTGAGGATGCTTGCCATAGATGCAGGCGAAACGTCAGGAGAGAATGCCTCTAGAACATGGCCATATAGCCCGAAAAAACCTACAACAACCCAGTGATTCCAGCCATGAAAGCCTTCGACAAGACATCAAATATATTTTTGTAATGACGTGCCTTTATCCTTGACAGTGTAAAGATATGGTTCTTCAGTTTAACAACTGAGATACCTGTGTGCCATGACATGAATGCTTATGAATATCACTTGTTCAAAGGGTTGACTTCTAACAAGGTCATGCTTCTCTTGACTTGTGGTTTCCAAAAGGTGGTCTCCAACTGTTCATGGAGATTCACATCATTTTTACCTTTTCAATTAATTTTATGGTGTAGTTATTTCCAATTGGTTATGGAATTTCCAATAGCCTCGCCCAAAAACAACAACTCTCATTATTCTGTCGCAGTTCTAGTGGGACCAAACTATTCATTCTGCAATGTAGATGCACCCGTTTGGCACAAAAATACTGACTGCCTTAGAATAATCTACATAAATAAAAATGTAATGTTCGTTTGTGGGATTAACAGAACTCAAATACCACTGGGGGAATTGACACCAAATTTGGACACAATACACCTAACAACCCAATGTATGTCCTTCACTCCAAAAAATTGATTTTGTTATTTGGGAGTTGTAGTTGCTGGGATTTATAGTTCACCTACAATCAAAAAGCATTCTGAACTCCACCAATTATGGTATTGAACCAATCTTGGGGCACAGAACTCCCATGACCAACAGAAAATACTACAAGAGTTTGGTGGGCATTGACCTTGAGTTTGGGAGTTGTAGTTCACCTACATACAGAGAGCACTTTGGACTCAAACAGTGATGGATCTGGACCAAACTTGGCATATTGGAATATTCCATATGCCCAAATGTGAATACTGGTGGAGTTTGGGGGAAATAGACCTTGACATTTGGGAGCTGTAGTTTCTGGGATTTATAGTTTACCTACAATCAAAGAGCATGCTGAACCCCACCAATGACAGAATTGGGACAAACTTCTCACACAGAACCACCATACTTAAGGCCATCCAGTCCAACTCCGTTCACCAGGGCAAGAAAACGTAATCAAAGCCCTCCTGACAAAGAGCCATCCAGCCACAGATATAGATAGATAGATATGATTCACACACAGAGAGATATAGTGTCATAGATTTGAATGGGACCCCTAAAGAAGGACAATTATGTGTTGCATGTTCCAGGGTAGGCGAACCAGACAATCTCCACATCAACACTGACATAGAAACAACAAAGAATACTGTTTACCCACAAGCATCAAGACATTACATATATTAGAAACCATTACTTTATTTTCCAGATCACCATACTGGGCCACAGCAACGCGTGGCAAGGGATGGCTAATAATAATAATAATAATAATAATAATAATAATAATAATAATAGAACAATAACAATAATAACACAACTACCAATATAGCAAAAGTGAAGACAACATTTCTGACCAGCAAGGAAGCCTCCTCAATACAGAATTTAATACAATTTGAGAATACAAGACAGAGAAAGGCAGTCGCTTCAAAGATGCAATTGCATGATCCAAGAGTGCAACTGCATTTTTAAAAGAAGAAATTCCATTTTCAAAGATTGAAGTTGCATTAACATCTGCAATTACGTTTTCAAAGAGTATTGAAATGTATAGTGTTGAGAATGTATTGTATCGTTGCACTCCAGGCCTGGAAACACCTATGACCATCACACCTCATAAGAGCCCAGGAATATGAGCAAACGGTTTTTTGGAAAAACATATAGAAAACATATAAAAATCAGGAATAAAAAAGAAAGATATATGATCCCAAAAGGTTTATCAACAGGTGATAACCAAGTAGTAATCTGAATGTCTCATATAGATCCAAAGGTGACAAAGTCCAGGAACAACCAGAAATGACAGGTACAACATAAGTAAACAAGAAGGAATAATTAGTAAAACTTGAACAGGAATACAAGAACAGGAACATAGAAAACTTCCAGGATATTTAAATCCAAAACCAAGGCTTGACGTGAACCAAGTACCAGGGAACTCACTTTAACGCTACGTTGCCTGAACTGAACTTTAGGTAAACAACCAACTGTTTAATAGACACCCGTGAAATCATTTAGTTTCCCATGAATTTTCTCCCCAATTTTTCCATGTAATCTCTTTGAACAACGCAATCTATTTTCTGCTGTGATCTGTAAACAAAGACTTTTGTTGATCTCCGCAACTACAGGTGGTTTCTCCTGGGAACCCTTGTTATCACTGAGCTTTTCACTCAATTCCCTATTTGCTGTTGCTACTTCTGTCTCCCCTGAATGCTCTTGAAGCCCTATACTTTCTGAGACAGTTTTCTCACAGAGCGAATCATCATTTCCCAGACTCGAATTTCCCGGACTTGAGAGCCCATCACTTTGTGCCACAGGAAAGCTCACAATCCTCTCTAAGTCATCAGCCTTTGACTGATCTACATGTATAATAATAATAATAATAATAATAATAATACAACTACCAATCTCGCCACAGTGAAGTGTGGCTCTTAATGAGCCATGCCACATGCCGCAATATCACAGGATGTCTATGCCCTACACCATTGGAGAAATTATACTGTTTAGCCAGTATAACACCACTTGACATCTGTTGGGAAGTAGCAGCTAATAATGAATGGATCAAGGCATTGACATCTCTGGCCCATCTTCACTCGATTCCTTATCTGCTGTTGCTACTTCTGACTCCTCTGAATGCCTTTGTACTTTCTGAGCCAGTTTTCTCACAAAGAGAATTATCATTTCCCAGACTCGAATTTCCCAGATTTGAAGGCCTATCACTTTGTACCACAGGAAAGCTCACAATCCTCTCTAACTCCTCAGTTTAGCCATCAGCCTCTGACTGATCTACAACGTGTATAATAATAATACAACTACCAATCTCGCCAAAGTGAAGATGACATTTCTGAGCAGCAAGCAAGCTGTTCTCAATACAGAGTGAATTACATCTCCCCAAGTTTGGTGGAAAACGTCTCCAGATATTTACATGTACATGTTCTTCTTGTTGCACTCCAGAACAGGAATAATCCTCTGACTTTAAACACCACACGTTGAATAGGAAAAAACAACCCTTTTATTGAAGATAAGTAAAAAGCAGCAAAGTAAAAAACACTTTAAAGAAATAGGTAAATCCAATTAGGTAGGAAGGTAAATAGGAGCAAAGTAGTCCAGGGTAATAGTCCAGCAAAGTCCATAAAAACAAAGTCAACATTTTCCAAATAAAATGCAAGAAATCAGGAAACATGAATCCAAGGCATGAATATAAAGGCATAGAATCCAAGAATCAAAACCATGAAACAAAGGCACTTAAAACATGAATTTACCAAGCAAAGCTTCCCTGAAACAAGGACGAGATCTTGACTTGATTCCAAACGATGCTTCATCTGACTACATATCCTTTACTTGGGACTTTTATTTCCTCATTACGCTATGTGTCTAGTGCTCAGAAATTGGTTTCACTTTAACTGAGAAGTTCTTATCTTTTTCTCTCAGAGCCTGGCAGAACGCTGAAGCCACTGTTCGGCTCTCCTGTTTTGACTGATCTCCTCTCATCTATCTATTTGCTCATTAATTTCTGCAGCTGGGCCAGGTGCCGAGCTGTTTTCATGTTCTCTATCATGGAAACTCTCTGGTTACAATTCAAAAAGCACAATCATCCTCACACACACACAACCAAGGACATTCTCATGGGAAACTACACTTTGCACAGGGATCTCCTGGTCATTCTCTGCATCAAGATCACTGACCAAACCATTGCCATCTTGAAACTCATCTTGAACCTCATTGACGTCATTCCTCACATCCAAAGCACCCTGATCCTGAAACACAATCACAGGCCAAACTCCAACACTCCTGAATCCAGTATGTGGGACATGATGGAGAAATTAATTCAAATTGCAGGAGGAAAGAATCCATCTAAGAATTAGGAAGCACTTTGATTGTGTTTTCCTACATGGAAAAAGGTGGGTTAGACTGGATGACCTTTGGGGTCCCTTCCAACTGTGTGATTCAACGACCTACCCAGACCCACTCCTTCCTTTCTTGATTGTATATAATAAGGATGGAATGGTTAGAATGAATTCAATCTTAAACAGTTTGCCATTAAGTTTACACCCACTTGATTTCCGTCTGGCCTCCCGCTTTCCGGGCAATTTGCACCAGCTCCTTCCCGTAACGTTCCTCGGCCTGCGCCCTGCGGAAAGGAAAAACACAATTACAAGTTGACTGTGTTTCCATTCATCTTAGGTCCCTTCCACACAGCTATATAGAATCCACATTTTAATTAGGCGATCCCTCGTTGTCCGAGTAGGATAATCCTCCAGGGTGGGTCCGTAGGTAACTGTGGAGCCCTATTCTTGACCTGCATCTTCTCCCACAGTGAGGGCATCGGTTTCCAGGTGGAAGGCGGTCCCGTTCGGGGTTGGCTTGACGCGCCTTCTTCTTGGCACGTTTCTCTCTTTTGCCCTCCATTCATGCCTCTTCACATTCTACAGCACTGCTGGTCACAGCTGACCTCCAGCTGGAGCGCTCAAGGGCCAGGGCTTCCCAGTTCTCAGCATCTATGCCAGAGTTTGTAAGGTTGGCTTTGAGCCTTCTTTGAATCCCTTTTCCTGCCCACCAACATTACATTTTCTGTTCTTGAGTTCGGAGTAAAGCAACTGCTTTGGGAGATGGTGGTCGGGCATCCGGATAATGTGGCCGGTCCTGATGGCGGAGGACCATCACTTCAGTGCTGGTGGTCTTTGCTTCTTCCAGCACGCTGACGTTTGTCCGCTTGTCTTCCCAAGAGATTTGCAGGATTTTCCGGAGGCAGCACTGATGGAATCGTTCCAGGAGTTGCATCTGACGTCTGTAGACAGTCCACTTCTCGCAGGCGTATAGCAGGGTTGGGAGGACAATAGCTTTATAAACAAGTGCCTTGGTCTCCCTACAGATGTCCTGATCATCAAACACTTTCTGCTTCATTTGGAAATATGTCAATCAGTGAGGGTCTCTGCATAGAGGTAGTGAAGCAAGTGGAGTGTGTGTGTGTGTATCTGTGGAATTATGTCCAGAGTGGGAGAAAGAACCCTGTCTGTTTCAAGCAAGTGTGGATATTGCAATGAGCAAGTTTTAATAGCATTGAGTAGCCTTGCAGCTGCAAAGTCATTCACTGACGGTCTCTGCATAGAGATAGTCAAGCAATATCTGTGGAATTGTGTCCAGAGTGGGAGAAAGAACCCTTGCCTGTTTGAAGCAAGTGTGGATGCTGCAGTGAGCAAGCTTGAATAACATTGAGTAGCCTTGCAACTGCAAAGTCAATCAGTGAGGGTATCTGCATAGAGGTAGTGAAGCAAGTGGAGGGTGTGTGTGTGTATCTGTGGAATTATGTCCAGAGTGGGAGAAAGAACAATTGCCTGTTTGAAGCAAGTGTGGATGTTGCAATGAGCAATCTTGAATAGCATTGAGTAGCCTTGCAGCTGCAAAGTCAATCAGTAAGGGTATCTGCATAGAGGTAACAAGTGGGTGTATATAATATACCTGTGGAATAATGTCCAGAGTGGGAGAAAGAACTCCATCTGTTTCAAGCAAGTCTGGATATTGCAATGAGCAAGTTTTAACAGCATTTAGTAGCCTTGCAGCTGCAAAGTCAATAACCGACGGTCTCTGCAAAGAGGTAGTCAGGCAATATCTGTGGAATTATGTCCAGAGTGGGAGAAAGAACCCTTGCCTGTTTCAAGCAAGGGTGGATGTTGCAATGAGCAAGCTTGAATAGCATTGAGTAGCCTTGCAGCTGCAAAGTCAATCAGTGGGGTATCTGCATAGAGGCAGCCTGGCCACTGTTGCTTGGAGGCACCCTTTGTTTGGGAGGTGTGTTAACTGGCACTTGATTGTTTGCTGTCTGGAGTTCCCCTGTTTCTCGCTGGTACTCATTATTTACGGTCTTCATTCTGGTGTCAGCCATAGCAGAGCACTTGATGAACCAACCTGGACACAACATATCTGAGAACACACTCTCACAACCACCATGTCAGACGACACAGGAAAGCCATTGTAATCCACAATGAGCACGTGGACAGTTTCAACAGAAAGGAGGAAACTGTGAAAAGGACCACAATCTGGTTGGTTACCAGTACTAAAAAAAACATCACAAGCAAGACAGTAAATAAACAACACCGCTCACAAGCAGGAGAACTCCAGAGAGCAACAATCATCCTTCCCAAAAAAGGATACCTCCAGGCAACAGAGGCCAGGCTGCCACTATGCAGACACCCTCAGTGATTGACTTTGCAGCTGCAGGGCCACTCAATGCTATTCAAGCTTGCTAATTGCACATTCACACTTGCTTCAAGCAGACAAGGATTTTTTCTCCCATCCTGGACATTATTCCAGAGGATGCCTCCAGGCAAAAGAAGCCAAGCTGCTTCTATGCAGACATCCTTACTGATCGACTTTGCAGCTACAAGGCTACTCAATGCTATTCCAGCTTGCTAATTGTAACATCCACACTTGCTTCAAGCGGACAACGATTCTTTACCCTACCCTGGACATTATTCCAGAGGATGCCTCCAGGCAACAGAGGCCAAGCTGCCTCTATGCAGACACCCTCACTGATTGACTTTGCAGCCGCAAGGCTACTCAATGCTATTTAAGCTTGCTAATTGCAACATCCACACTTGCTTCAAGTGGATAAGGATTCTTTCTCCCACCCTGGACTTTATTCCACAGATATTGTTTGACTACCTCTTTGCAGATACCCTCACTGATTGACTTTGCAGCTGGAAGGCTACTCAATGCTATTCAAGCTTGCTCACTGCCATAAATATTAAAAATCCTACTTTAATATTTATATGCTGGAGGTCTGAAATGATTGCCTAATTGTCGTGATCTGCTTTGAGTCCCAATCACATCCATAAAACCAGGTTACAAATTATTATTATTATTATTAATAATAATAATAATACGTTTATATCCGAAATCCCAGAGTGCACTCGATATTTGGTTCTACTCAACCGAAATAAAACTGGGATATAAATAAATAAAATTTATTTAGATTTAATTTAATATAATTTATTTATATTTTATTATTATTATTATTATTAAATTAAATTAAATTAAATTATTATTATTATTATTATTATTATTTGAGTCACACTCTCTCAGTCTAAAAAAAAAAGCCAAGTTTGGCCTAGAAAACCTCAAGATAGGTTCACTTTAGGGAATCGGAAGGATTTGAAGGGCACACGAAAGCAACATTTCCATCGCCTGGAAGAAATCTTTACTCATCTCTATTAAAAATAGTCCACGTCTGTGTCACTTTTGACTCCCAAAATGATTCATGAATGCTTAGCGAACCAGTTTAATGATCTCCCAGCCTTGATCGACCGTTTTCCTTACCTTTGTTTGATTAAGTCCTCCACGTCTTTGCACATCTTCCGCCCGTCAAGCAATCGCTGCAGGAGCGCATCGTATCCGGCGTGAACAGTGAACTCTTTGCACTAGGAGTTAATTAAGAGATTAAACAGCTAATTAGTCGACCTGGTTCTGTTCTGGGTTAATTCTGCATCTTGTTTCCAAAATGGCATGAAACAGAGGACAAGGTCTTGACTTGATTCCAAACGATGCTTCATCTGGCTACATATCCTGTACTTGGGACTTTTATCTCCTCGTTAGCTATGTCTCTAGCGCTCAGAAATTGGTTTCGCTTTAGCTGAGAATTTCTTATCTTTTTCTCTCGGAGCCTGGCAGAACGCCGAAGCCACTGTTCGGCTCTCCTGTTTGGACTGATCTGCTTCCGTCTATCTATTTGCTCATTAACTTCTTCAGCTGGGCCAGGTGCCGAGCTATTTTCATCATCATCCCCACACCCCTCAGGGACATTAAATGCAAGAAATCATGAACCCAAGGCATGAATATAAAAGCATAGAATCCAAGAATCAAAACCATGAAACAAAGGCACTTAAAACATGAATTTTCCAAGCAAAGCTTCCATGAAACAAAGACGAGATCTTGACTTGATTCCAAACGAATCCCATATCCTGTACTTGGGACTTTTATCTCCTCATTACGCTATGCCTCTAGCGCTCAAAAATTGGTTTCGCTTCAACTGAGAAGTTCTTATCTTTTTCTCTCAAAGCCTGGCAGAACACCGAAGCCACTGTTCGGCTCTCCTGTTTTGACTGATCTCCTCTCATCTATCTATTTGCTCATTATCTATTTGCTCATTAATTTCTGCAGCTGGGCCAGGTGCTGAGCTATTTTCATGTTCCCTATCATGGGAACTCTTCGGTAACAATCCAGAAAACACACTATCATCCCCACACCCCTCAGGGACATTATCATGGGAAACTACACTTTGCACAGGGATCTCCTGGTCATTCTCTGCATCAACATCACTGGCCAAACCGCTACCATTTTGAAACTCATCTTGCAACTCATTGACATCATTCCCCACATCCAAAGCACCCTGATCCTGGAACACAATCACAGGCTGAGCTCCAATAGGAAAATTGCATTCAAAGCCCTCCCCGCTCCCGACAGATGGCCACCCATCCTCTGCTTAAAAGCCTCCTAAGAAGGAGCCTCCACCACACTCCAGAGCAGAGAGTTCCACTACTGAACAGCTCTCGCAGTCATAAAAATTGAGCATGGAAACACCTAGAAACGTATCGAAGGCCTATGATGCTCTCCTATCAATGCGATGCTACTTAACTTAAGAAGGGAATGTTTGGAAATGAACGAACACTGATCACAATGGTTTGTGCTTATTTAACCAGTATAGGATGGTTTGCAAGCTAAAGTGGGGATAAAGAAGCTCGAGGTTTTTAGTCCTGCTGCCTTACTAAACTCAGAGTGGTGCGGGCCAGGCATGGTTAGGTACAGTCGGAATATTCATAATTCGGAATAAAATTGGAAAAATAATCTTTTCAGAGCGATTTTGAAGTTTTTAAGAAAACCAGAAGTCCCTTTGCCCTTCCGATCCTTTTCCCACCATTTTTGTTACAATTCCTGAAGTGAGTCAGAAATTATTCAGCTTTTCTCCACTTCTGGTCCCTGGCCTCAGCTCAAGCCAGAGATACCAGTTTTAAAGCCAGAGAAGCCAGTTTTAAAGCCAGAGAAGCCAGTTTTAAACAGGAAAAGGAAGGAATTTCCTGGCCTCAGCTCAAGCCAGAGAAGCCAGTTTTAAAGCCAGAGAAGGCAGTTTTAAATTGGGAAAGGAAGGAACTTCCTGGCCTTGGCTCAAGCCAGAAAAGCCAGCTTTAAAGCCAGAGAAGCCAGTTTTAAACCAAAAAAGGAAAGAATTTCCTGGTCTCAGCTCAAGTCAGAGAAGCCAGTTTTAAACCAGAAAAGGAAAGAATTTCCTGGCCTCGGCTCAAGCTAGAGAAGGCAGTTTTAAAGCCAGAGAAGCCAGTTTTAAACCAGAAAAGGAAAGAATTTCCTGGTCTCAGCTCAAGTCAGAGAAGCCAGTTTTAAACAAGAAAAGGAAAAAATTTCCTGGCCTCGGCTCAAGTCAGAGAAGCCAGTTTTAAACCAGAAAAGGAAAGAATTTCCTGGCCTCGGCTCAAGCCAGAGAAGCCAGTTTTAAAGCCAGAGAAGCCAGGTTTAAACCAGAGAAGGAAGGAATTTCCTGGCCTCAGCTCAAGCCAGAGAAGCCAGTTTTAAAGCCAGAGAAGCCAGTTTTAAAAACAGAGAAGCCAGTTTTAAACCAGAAAAGGAAAGAATTTCCTGGCCTTGGATCAAGCCAGAGAAGCCAGTTTTGCAGCCAGAGAAGCAGTTTTAAACCAGAAAAGGAAAGAATTTCCTCTGCTTGCTTTTCCCTGCTTCTGGAGTAAAACAACTACTTTCAAAGTAAAGACCACCTAATGAAACAGGAAATAACACTTTCAAACTATTAATGAAAGGATTCGAAAGTCTTGGAAGTTTCGAAAAGCTTTGAACATATTTTTTTCTGTGAAAATCAGAATTGACTTTAGAATCGAACCACCAGCGCCCCTACATCCGAAACGAGTTTTGAACCATTTTTTTGGATCAGCCAAGCCTAGTGCAGGCTGCATCTGTATTATAGAATTAATGCAGTTTGACGCCACTTTTGAAATAAGAGCATTGCATTCAGTCCAAATTGGGTGGAAAGCACTACCAGCTGTGAGACAAACCACTGCCTTTGTTCCTGGAAGGGCTTTGGTTGGAAAAAGAGAAGTTCTCAATTAACCGCAGAAGGAACAGAGGAAATATAACACGCCAAGACCCTGCCGAACTGCAACTCCCAGGATCCCATCGCATTGAGCCATTGCAATTAAACTGTATTCGTTTTGCAGTGCAAATGCACCCAAAAAGTACCCCAAAAAGGCCCTCCAATGATACCCTAAGAAGAGTGAGATTCTCTTAGGAGCAGATCAGGTTCTCCTTTAGGAAAATAATAAGTTGAAAGAAAAACCCAACGATTCCACTCATTGGAAGTTACAAAGAGCCGCAAGCCAAACCTACTATTGCCTTTGCCATTCCCAGCACGGAGACGAACCCAGCAGAGAAGGATCCAGCTTGAAGTTGCTGCAAAAAATGTGAATTTCTGCCTTCGGATGCATCATCCCAACCATTACGCTCCGACTGATTCACCCGTTTCACACCAGATTAAGCCCAATGTCAGATTTTCCCAGGGAAATATCATTGTGTCTTGGAATAGGAAGCGGCGTTAGTCTGAATCAGGCATTTTGATGGTGCATCTACACCAGGCATGAGCAAACTTGGGCCCTCCAGGTGTTTTGGACTACAACTCCCACCATTCCTAACCACCTCAGGCCCCCTCCTTTTCACCCTCAGCCGCTTAAGCGTTCAGTTCTAGCAAGTCGAAAGAAATTATTATATAGTAAATAGTTGAGTGTACTCAATGTTCAGTTCTACCAAGCCGAAAAAAATTATAATTATTATATAGAAAATAGTTGAGTGTACTCAACGCTCGGTTCTACCAAGCCGATAATAATAATAATAATAATAATTATTATTATTATTATTATTATTATATAGTAAATAGTTGAGTGCACTCATTGTTCAGTTCTACCAAGCTGATAATAATAATTATTATAATAATAATATAGTAAATAGATGAGTGCACTCAATGTTCAGTTCTACCAAGCCAATAATAATAATAATAATAATTATTATTATTATTATTTTAATATAGTAAATAGTTGAGTGCACTCAATGTTTGTTTATTTATTTACTTTATTTATATACCGCTTTTCTCAGCCCTCAGGTGACTCAAAGCAAATGTTCAGTTCTACCAAGCTGAAAATAATAATAATAATATAGTAAATAGTTTAGTGTACTCAAAGTTCAGTTCTACCAAGCCAATAATAATAATAATAATAATAATAATAATAGGCTTGGTAGAACTGAACTTTGAGTACACTAAACTATTTACTATATAATAATAATAATAATAATAATTATTATTATTATTATTATTATTATTATTATTATTTTCAGCTTGGTAGAACTGAACATTCGCTTTGAGTCACCTGAGGGCTGAGAAAAGCGGTATAGTAGTAAATAATTTGAGTGCACTCAATGTTCAGTTCTACCAAGCCAATAATAATAATAATAATAATAATTATTATTATTATTATTATTATTATATAATCAATAGTAGAGTGCACTCAATGTTCAGTTCTACCAAGCCAATAATAATAATAATAATAATAATAATAATAATAATAATAGGCTTGGTAGAACTGAACTTTGAGTACACTAAACTATTTACTATATAATAATAATAATTATTATTATTATTATTATTTTCAGCTTGGTAGAACTGAACATTGAGTGTACTCAGTTATTTACTATATAATAATTTTTTTTCTTGGCTTGGTAGAACTGGGGTGCACTCAGCTATTTACTATATAATAATAATAATAATAATAATAATTATTATTATTATTATTGGCTTGGTAGAACTGAACACTGAGTGCACTCAATTATTTACTACTATACTGCTTTTCTCAGCCCTCAGGTGACTCAAAGCGAATGTTCAGTTCTACCAAGCCGAAAATAATAATAATAATAATTATTATTATAATTATGTAGTAAATAGTTGAGTGCACTCCAGTTCTACCAAGCCAAGAAAAAAATTATTATATAGTAAATAACTGAGTACACTCAATGTTCAGTTTACCAAGCCAATAATAATAATAATAATATAATCAATAGTTGAGTGCACTCAATGTTCAGTTCTACCAAGCCAATAATAATAATAATAATAATTATTATTATTATTATTATTATTATATAATCAATAGTTGAGTGCACTCAATGTTCAGTTCTACCAAGCCGAGAAAAAAAAAGTAAATAACTGAGTGCACTCAATGTTCAGTTCTACCAAGTTGAAAGAAATTATTATTATATAGTAAATAGTTGAATGTACTCAATGTTCAGTTCTACCGAGCCAAAATAATAATAGTAATAGTAGTAATAATAATAGTAGTAGCCAGTTTATACAGTAAATAGTTCATTGCACTCAATGTTGAGTGCGACTCAACCAAAATAATTGTGGCGACAGGTGCCAGGCACTTATTAGACATAATAAAAGTGTTGCGTCTTCTTCTCGATGGCAAGGCATGGGCGCTTACCCAAAAGACATCCTTAAACTGCAGGTGTGCCATGACGAGGAAGGCAGTCCAAAACGGTGCCAAAGGCGTCCGAATAACAGGCACTTTGTTCCAAGCCGAAAAGGAAAATTTTCTTCTTCTTGACAAAGTGCAAAAACGGTTCCCTGGGAGGAAGTTTGTGGCGACGTTTATGTCTCCGAAGGGGGGAGCAGACGACACCCCAAAAGCCTCACCCGCGAGGTCTTCTTTTCCTCTTGCGTTCCACTTTTCGCTCCACCCCTCTTCTTTTCATTTCTGGCAAGCGACGAATATATATATATAATAACGCAATGAGGAAGCCGAAAGAGAAAAAAAAGTTGTCAGTATGCAAAGCAGAGGCTTTTGTGTTTTGTGGGTTACCTTTTAGAAAGTACAGAAAAAGAGAGACACACAACGACAAACGGTTGGAACAAAACCAAACTTGGATTTTGGACCAAAATCTTGGTCCTTGTGTTGTTTATATATTTTTGCCTATCTTATATATGTATATATATGTATGTATGTATATATTGCTAGGCCCAAATCATGTACACACAGGAAGCGGAGCTGCGGTCTTGCCGGCTCAGCGATTGCTGCAAGAACGGAAGGGTTTTCCAACCTCGAAACAGAGGAAATGCATCATTTTTTGCAAATGCACCGGGCTGACATTGAACTGAACATGAATGGAACGAGAAGGGAGCGCACTGCACCACCGGAATACTAATGTGAGCAAAGGCGCACAACAACTAGCACAATGGAGGCCTTGCTTTGGGAGGCCTCGGGCCAGAAATGTTGACATTCAGAGCATGGGATCCCAAGCAGGCTGCGGCCTCCAATGTCTTGGCTCGCTTGAAGCCGCGGGTGATGATGAGCAGTGAAGCTGCAATTCAACGTACATTAATGCGGGTTGATGCCACTTTGGACTGCCGTGGCACAAAGCTACAAAATCCTGGGAGTTGTCCTTGGGGGCCGCATTAACACTCTATCCCAGAGAAGATGAAAGCCCTTGCAAAACTACATCTCCCAGGATCTGACAGCATTGAGAGTGGGAGATGACAAAGGGTTTAATTCTAGTACAGATGGAAGAGGAGCAACAAGCCTCTGTGCTGCTGTCTCTCCTTCCTCCGTTTCCCTCATATACCTCTTCTTTCTTTCCTATCTCTTCCCTTCCTTCCTTCCTTCCTTCCTTCCTTCCTTCCTTCCTTCCTTCCTTCCTTCCTTCCTTCCTCCTTTCTCTTTCCTTCCTCCCCCTTTTTTCTTCCTTCCATCCCTTTTTCTTTCCTTTCTTCCTCCCTCCCTTCACCTCGTATACATATGTCGTATTTCTTTCCCGGTGACTTCACAGAGGGCCACTTCACCTAGCAACAGCTGATCCAGTGATCTCAGAGGGCCACACTAGCCATTCCAGTGGCCTCATAGAAGGTCACTCCACCTAGCAACAGCCGATCCAGTGGCCTCACAAAGGGCCGTTTCACCTATCAACAGCTGAACCAGTAGCCTCACAGAGGGCCACTCAAGCCGATGCAGTGGCATCACAGAGGGCAACTTCACCTAGCAACAGCTGATCCAGTAACCTCATGGAGGGCCACTCTAGCTGATCCAGTAGCCTCAAAAAGGACCACTTCACATAGCAACAGCTAATCCAGTGGCCTCACAGAGGGCTACTTCACTTAGCAATAGCTGATCCAATGGCCTCACAGAGGGCCACTCTAGCTGATGCAGTGGCCTCAAAAAGGGCCACTTCACCTAGCAACAGCTGATCCAGCGACCTCACAGAGGGCCACTTTACTTATCAACAGCCAATCCAGCAACCTCACAGAGGGCCACACTAGCTGATGCAGTGGCCTCCAAAAGGGCCACTTCACCTAGCAACAGCTAATCCAGTGGTTTCACAGAGGGTCACTCTGATGCAGTGGCCTCAAAAATGGCCACTTCACCTAGCAGCAGCCGATCCAACGACCTCACAGAGGGCCATTCTAGCCAATCCAGTGGCCTCACAGAGGACCACTTCACCTAGCAACAGCTGATCCAGTGGCCTCACAGAGGGCCACTCTAGCTGATGCAGTGGTCTCAAAAAGGGCCACTTCACCTAGTAACAGCCAATCCAATGACCTCATGGTGGGCCATTCTAGCTGATGCAGTGGCCTCAAAAAGGGCCACTTCACCTAGTAACAGCCAATCCAATGACCTCATGGTGGGCCATTCTAGCTGATGCAGTGGCCTCAAAAAGGGCCACTTCACCTAGTAACAGCCAATCCAATGACCTCATGGTGGGCCATTCTAGCTGATGCAGTGGCCTCAAAAAGGGCCACTTCACCTAGCAACAGCTGATCCAGTGGCCTCACAGAGGGCCACTCTAGCTGATGCAGTGGCCTCAAAAAGGGCCACTTCACCTAGCAACAGCCGATCTAGCGACCTCACGGAGGGCCACTCTGATGCAGTGGCCTCAAAAAGGGCCACTTCACCTAGTAACAGCCAATGACCTCACAGAGGGCCACTCTAGCTGATGCAGTGGCCTCAAAAAGGGCCACCATCTAGCAACAGCCGATCCAATGGCTTCAGAGGGCCCACTTCATCTAGCAACAGCTGATCCAACGACCTCATGGAGGGCCACTTTGATGCCGTGGCCTCAAAAAGGGCCACTTCACCTAGTAACAGCAATGACCTCACGGAGGGCCACTCTAGCTGATGCAGTGGCCTCAAAAAGGGCCACTTCACCTAGCAACAGCCAATACAGCGACCTCATGGAGGGCCACTCTGATGAAGTGGCCTCAAAAAGGGCCACTTCACCTAGTAACAGCCAATGACCTCACAGAGGGCCACTCTAGCCGATCCAGTGGCCTCACAGAGGACCACTTCACCTAGCAACAGCCGATCCAGCGACCTCACGGAGGGCCACTCTAGCTGATGCAGTGGCCTCAAAAAGGGCCACTTCACCTAGCAACAGCCCATCCAGCGACCTCACGGAGGGCCACTCTGATGCAGTGGCCTCAAAAAGGGCCACTTCACCTAGCAACAGCCCATCCAGCGACCTCACGGAGGGCCACTCTAATGCAGTGGCCTCAAAAAGGGCCACTTCACCTAGTAACAGCCAATGACCTCACGGAGGGCCACTCTAGCTGATGCAGTGGCCTCAAAAAGGGCCACTTCACCTAGCAACAGCCGATCCAGCGACCTCAGAGGGCCACACTAGCTGATGCAGTGGCCTCCAAAAGGGCCACTTCACCTAGCAACAGCCCATCCAGCGACCTCACGGAGGGCCACTCTAATGCAGTGGCCTCAAAAAGGGCCACTTCACCTAGCAACAGCTGATCCAGTGGCCTCACAGAGGGCCACTCTAGCTGATGCAGTGGCCTCAAAAAGGGCCACTTCACCTAGCAACAGCCGATCTAGCGACCTCACGGAGGGCCACTCTGATGCAGTGGCCTCAAAAAGGGCCACTTCACCTAGTAACAGCCAATGACCTCACAGAGGGCCACTCTAGCTGATGCAGTGGCCTCAAAAAGGGCCACCATCTAGCAACAGCCGATCCAATGGCTTCAGAGGGCCCACTTCATCTAGCAACAGCTGATCCAACGACCTCATGGAGGGCCACTTTGATGCCGTGGCCTCAAAAAGGGCCACTTCACCTAGTAACAGCAATGACCTCACGGAGGGCCACTCTAGCTGATGCAGTGGCCTCAAAAAGGGCCACTTCACCTAGCAACAGCCAATACAGCGACCTCATGGAGGGCCACTCTGATGAAGTGGCCTCAAAAAGGGCCACTTCACCTAGTAACAGCCAATGACCTCACAGAGGGCCACTCTAGCCGATCCAGTGGCCTCACAGAGGACCACTTCACCTAGCAACAGCCGATCCAGCGACCTCACGGAGGGCCACTCTAGCTGATGCAGTGGCCTCAAAAAGGGCCACTTCACCTAGCAACAGCCCATCCAGCGACCTCACGGAGGGCCACTCTGATGCAGTGGCCTCAAAAAGGGCCACTTCACCTAGCAACAGCCCATCCAGCGACCTCACGGAGGGCCACTCTAATGCAGTGGCCTCAAAAAGGGCCACTTCACCTAGTAACAGCCAATGACCTCACGGAGGGCCACTCTAGCTGATGCAGTGGCCTCAAAAAGGGCCACTTCACCTAGCAACAGCCGATCCAGCGACCTCAGAGGGCCACACTAGCTGATGCAGTGGCCTCCAAAAGGGCCACTTCACCTAGCAACAGCCCATCCAGCGACCTCACGGAGGGCCACTCTAATGCAGTGGCCTCAAAAAGGGCCACTTCACCTAGTAACAGCCAATGACCTCACGGAGGGCCACTCTAGCTGATGCAGTGGCCTCAAAAAGGGCCACTTCACCTAGCAACAGCCGATCCAGCGACCTCAGAGGGCCACACTAGCTGATGCAGTGGCCTCCAAAAGGGCCACTTCACCTAGCAACAGCCCATCCAGCGACCTCACGGAGGGCCACTCTGATGCAGTGGCCTCAAAAAGGGCCACTTCACTTAGCAACAGCCAATCCAACGACCTCACAGAGGGCCACTCTAGCCAATCCAGTGGCCTCACAGAGGACCACTTCACCTAGCAACAGCTGATCCAGTGGCCTCACAGAGGGCCACTCTAGCTGATGCAGTCGCCTCAAAAAGGGCCACTTCACCTAGCAACAGCCCATCCAGCGACCTCACGGAGGGCCACTCTGATGCAGTGGCCTCAAAAAGGGCCACTTCACCTAGTAACAGCCAATGACCTCACGGAGGGCCACTCTAGCCAATCCAGTGGCCTCACAGAGGACTACTTTACCTTTCAACAACCGATCCAGTGGCCTCACAGAGGGCCACCTCACCTAGCAGCAGTTGATCCAGTGACCTCAGAAGGCCACTTCAGCCAACCCATTGGCCTCAGAGGGCCACTTCACCTAGCAACAGTCTTTGTGGTATAAACAGACGATCACACATACATACATAGACATATCAAACGATAGATTGTTCTTGTGGGCTTTTCGTTTTGCAGACCTTTCTAAACAGTATTTACTGATGTCCCATAAACAAAAAGGAAAGCTGGAAGTTCAAGAACATTTTGAAAAATTCACACCAGAAATGACACTTGTGAAGGTTTTAATTGGAGTGTTTTGTCGCGGGTAGTGTTCTGACCTAAAATATACCTGCTAAAGGTTCGAAAATAACCATCAGGCTGCAAAAATACCATTTCTGGGTCGTATAAACACCCACAAACTGAAAGTTCATTATAAACAGAAAACCTTAAAAAGTAAGGAAAAGCCCCGGTCCTCCTCGAGGCAGAAGGACGACGACAAACGGAAAAACCCAGCCAAGGCTTCCACCTTCCCCAAATCGAATACTGAACTAGTGGTGATGGGTTTGCACTATCACAAGTCGAACCTTGGCGTTTTCAAGTAAGTTTCCGAAAAAGCAAAAATCAGTTTCCATTCAAGAGTCAAGCTTTGGAGTCCCGAAATGATAAAGGCGAGGGGCGATGCGCAAAGACATTCGGGAATGAAAACCAGTGTGTGCGTATCTATCGATATATTTTACATTCGCACACGATTCATATGGTTGCGTTATATGCAGAGTCTCTTGGGAATTACAGTTCTTCGTGGTAGAAGCGCTCGTCCTGCAGCTGCCGGCCGTAATCCGTGGCCTCGCTGTTGAGGAAGAGATCCTGGTTTGCAAGGATTTCCACCTCCGTCAGTCTTTGGTCCCCATCCTGGTCCATTTCCTCAATGAGGTGGGAGGCCTGGGAAAGGAAAGATTAATGTTATGTAGCTTGTCAATGCGCTGTCATTTCGCAAATTTAGCCTAATATCCACACTTACACCAGAAGCGACTTGCAGTTTCTCAAGTCGCTCCTGACACGACCAAAAAAACAAACAACCCCTCCCCCCCAAAAGGAGCAGATGAGGGTTCAAAGTGCTGAAAGTGTTTCTCAACTTTGAGGTCAGGACCCTGGGGGGGGGGGTCCACAAGGGGGGTGTCAGAGGAGTCACCAAAGACCATCAGAAAACACAGTATTTTCTGTTCATCATGGGGGTTGTGTGTGGGAAGTCTGGCCCAATTCTCTCGTTAGTGGAGTTCAGAATGCGCTTTGACTGTAGGTGAACTATAAATCCCAGAAACTCCAACTCCCAAATGTCAATGTCTATTTTCCCCAAACTCCACCAGTGTTCACATTTGGGTATACTGAGTATGTGTACCAAGTTTGGTCCAGATCCATCATTTTTTAGTCCACAGTGCCCTCTGGATGTACTACAACTCCCAAACTCAAGGTCAATGCCCACCAAACCCTTCCAGTATTTTTGTCATGGGAGTTCTGTGTGCCAAGTTTGGTTCAATTCCATCGTTGGTGGAGTTCAGAATGCTCTTTGATTGTAGGTCAACTATACATCCCAACAACTGCAACTCCCAAATGTCAAGGTCTATTTTCCCCAAACTCTACCAGTGTTCACTTTTGTATATACTGAGTAAGCATACCAAGTTTGGTCCAGATCCATCATTGTTTGAGTCTGGATGTAGATGAACTACAACTCCCAAACTCAAGGTCAATGCCTACCAAACCCTTCCAGTATTTTCTGTTGATCATGAGAGTTCTGTGTGCCAAGTTTGGTTCAGTTCCATTGTTGGTGGAGTTCAGAATGCTTTTTGATTGTAGGTGAACTATAAATCCCAGCAACTACAACTCCCAAATGTCAATGTCTATTTTCCCCAAACCCCACCAGTGTTCACATTGGGGCACATTGAGAATTCATGAGAAATTTGGTCCAGATCCATCACTGTTTGAGTCCAGTGTGCTCTCTGGATATAGGTGAACTACAACTCCCAAACACAAGATCAATGCCCTCCAAACCCTTCCAGTATTTTTTGTCATGGGAGTTCTCTGTGCCAAGTTTGGTTCAATTCCATTGTTGGTGTTCAGAATGCTCTTTAATTGTAGCTGAACTATAAATCCCAGCAACTACAACTCCCAAATGACAAAATCAATCCCTCTCCCCAACCCACCAGTATTCAAATTTGGACATATTGGGTATTTGTGCCAAATTTGGTCCAGTGTCATATAATGTAGTTTATATGGGTCTACACACTGCCGATATAACTGTTGGAGCTGTTTGAAATGTGTAATGTAGATTTCAAAGTATGTATGTATGTTCAAAATGCAATGCTATGTGCTGAGTGTATTCCTGTGTGGAAAGAGTTAACTGTACCATGGAGGGAACGGCATTCCTAGAGAGGTCAGAAATCAAAGTGTATAGAGCAATGGATGCAGTGTTGTGCGTCGTCCGTCATACATCACTCTGCAATGCAGGAGGTGTGGACTAGTACTGAGAACAGCATGTTCTGGAATGCAGGAGGTGTGGACTAGTACTCATAACAGCGTGTTTGTGTTCGCGATGTGACTACCAGATGGAGTGGAAGCAGTTTTACGATGTGCTTAGTGTTAAGTAGTTTCTAATGTTTATAGCTGTAAATAAAGTAGTTTATAGCCTAAGGCGACTGTGATCGATCGTGTTTCCTGCCTTGCTGTGCGGCCGATGCCACTGACAATAACGCAGGTATATGGAAGTCTAGATCCAGGCTTCCTGAACAACTGGAGCCCCAAAGTTTGCCCAGGCCTGATATAGATCCATCTCAAGAGAACATAAACATAGATAGATATAATGGGTGAAGTTCTTCCAAAGCCTCACCTCTTCCTGAGCGATGCCTTCATTATTAGGCACCACCCAACTCAAGAGCTCTTTGGGGTCGAGCCTCCCATCCTGGTCCTTATCGTAATCGTTTGTGAAACGGTCCTTCTCGACTTGGATCCATTCGGGGTCTTCGCTGGCAGCTTAAAGACAAAGACCAAAGGTTTGAGTCTCCTGTCTCTTTGTTCTGTTGAAATCTTTCAATAATGTTCAAATAGAAACAACAAATATGGATGGAGATTGAGCTCCCAAAGCCCGTTGTTGTTTTGTGATGCTTCTACACTTACTCGGATCCCTTCTATAGTCGCCCAGGAATTCTTCGAGGCTCACAAACCCGTCCCCATTTTTGTCGTGTTCTTCCAAAGCCTCTTGAATCACAAATTCCTAATAAGAGAGAAAATAAAATAGACATCTAGTAACCTTGGCCCATGAATATTATATGGCATGTGAGGGACACAATCCTGGATTTGGAGACATCAATGGGTCTCAATCAAAAAGTCCTATTTGTTTCAATTGATTTCAATAGGATTTAATTTCCTGAAAAGTTTTGTATCTGGACTAGGGGTGAGAACCACATGGCCTAATAATAATAATAATAATAATAATAATAATAATTTATTTATTTACCACACTTTTATCCCGTCCTTTTCAGCCCGAAGGTGACTCAAGGCAGCATACATACTGGCAACAATAAGATGCTGAACACACATAAATACATCATTTAAAATAGGTTAAATCACATAATAAAATTCATATGAAAAGCAGTTTAATAATATAATAATAATACATTTTATAATAATACATTTTATCTTATTGGCTCAAGGTGGGGTGCAACAAAGTTTAGATACACTGACTCGAGTCTCTTATTTATTATTATTATTATTATTATTATTTATTGTTTCTTTTTCCAGGAAATTGAGATATATCCAGTTAGTTTTATAACTATGAATGTTAACATTGTTTATTATTGTTGTTGTTGTTGTTATTTGTTATAGATCAGCCTGAGGGTGATGGTTTCACTGATCATTTAAAGAGGATTGTGGGCTTTCCTGTGGCAAAAAAAGTGATGAAAGCTCAAGTCTGGGAAATTCAGATCTGGGAAATGATGTTTCTCCCTGTGAGAAAACTGGCTCGGAAAGGCCAGTTCAAGGAGCTAGAAGTAGT
Organism: Anolis sagrei; assembly: GCF_037176765.1. Classification (NCBI taxonomy): domain Eukaryota; kingdom Metazoa; phylum Chordata; class Lepidosauria; order Squamata; family Anolidae; genus Anolis; species Anolis sagrei. Next base: position 10,972,617 of record NC_090029.1, read on the forward strand.
AACAGCAGATAAGGAATTTGTCAGGATTATTGAAGGTATGCATGTATGTTTTTTCAATGTGTTTCTATACGATTAAGAACGGTGTTCATATGTATTCAAGATGGATTCTGTTATGTTCAATTGTGTGTTGGAATTGTTGTAAGAGACAGAGAGAAGAGACCTTGACAGAAGTTAGATAACGAGTTTCTCTGGCTGGGAAGAAATAGGGAGTATCCGGCTTACAGTCAGAGAGCGAGATAAGCATATGTTCTGAAACTGTACTGAAGCTGTGCTTTGTAGTTCCTGATTTTGCCCGCTTAGAAGTAGACATGTATTGAGATGTACTTAGTAAACTTTGTGTTATTTTTGAAACTGGAAGACTGTAGTGTCCTGATTTGTGTCTGTGTGATCTAGTAACCTCATCCGCTGCGCATAGCCCCCCGAATTTTCACTCTGACAGAATTGAGTGAAGAGCTGAGTGATAACAAAGGTTCCCAGGAGAAACCACCAGTAGTTATGGAGATCACAAAAGTCTTTGTTTACAGATCACAGCAGAAAATAGATTGCGTTGTTCAGAAAGCTTATGTGGGAAAATTGTGGAGAAAATTCATGGGAAACAAAATGATTTCATGGGTGTCTATTAAACAGAAAGTTGTTTATCTTAAGGTCAGTTCAGGCAACATAGTGTTAGAATGAGAAGCTAAGCCTAAGTTCCCTGGTTCTTGGTTCAAGTCAAGCTAAATAATAAGGAGGGTTCCCAGGAGAAATCACCTGTAAAGATTTCCCCTGACATTAAGTCTAGTCGTGTCCGACTGGGGTTGGTGCTCACCTCCATTTCTAAGCTGAAGAGCTGGTGCTGTCTCTAGATGCCTCCAAGGTCATGTGGCCAGCATGACTGCATGGAATGCCGTTACCTTCCCGCTGGAGTGGTATCTACTGATCTACTCACATTGGATGTTTTCGAATTGCTAGGTTGGCAGAAGCTAGGGCTAACAGCAGGAGCTCACCCAACTCCCTGGATTCGAACTGCCGACCTTTCGGCCAGCAAGTTCAGCAGCTCAGAGGTTTAACCTGTTGCGCCACCCAATTTTGATCCCAATTTTTTAATATAGTATTTTTGCAGCACACAAATACTACTCAGTTCTGCATTCAAATATGTGTATTTTTAAACCCCAGAAAAACCTGTAAATTGATCCAAAAGGAGCCCTGCACAGGAATGCCTCGGAAAGGAATTTAATTTGAAATAAGCATTCCCAGTTATGCTTTTTCACTCAGAACTTGCCTTCATGTATTCCGCTTCCTCCGGGTGTTCAAAGGCAATGAATTCGTCCAGATTCAGATCAGGAATGTCGTCCTGATTCGCCTTTTCGAACCGCTTCTTGTCCCTCAAATGGAGCTGATGGAACATATCAGAGAAGGAAGAGAAGTATAACAATTTCAGAGCCGAACCATCACAAACACACAATAGTTTTGTATTATAAGAATGCATATAATATTAAATTGTCCATAGTCAAGAATGAATGAGTGACTATATATTATATATAGATAGATAATAAAAATAGCATAGTCTTTACCAAGAACAGAATTATTGAACATATTATTATTATTTCTTACTTGCCTCTCCCCAAGACTTGAAATGGATTACAACAGTTAGGTTATTATTATTCTTATTACTGCCATTATCATCATCATCATCTTATTATTTTTACTATAATAATTACTATCATTCTATTATTATTACTATTATTAGTCATCATTATTACTATAGTCATCTTTATTACTATTGTCATCATATCATTATTATTGCTATCATATCATCTAATTATTACTATCATATTTTATTATTATTCTCATCATCATCATCATCTTATTACTATTATCATAATCTTATAACTATCATTATCACTCTCATCATAATCTTATTATTACTTTCATCAATTTATTACTCTCATCATCATATATTTATTATTACTCTCATTAACTTATTTTAATACTATTATTTTTGTGGTTATCTACTACCATCCTATATTATTATTACTATCATCACATTACTATCATTATATTTTATTATTATTACGATTACGATCATCATATTATCATCATATAATTATTACTATATTTTTATTATTAATATCACCATCATCATCACCACGTTTTATTATTACTACTATTGTCATCATTTTATTACTCTCATTGTATTGCATTATTACTATAATCATATCACTACTATGATCATCATTATTAAAATAATCATATATTATTACTATCATCATATTACTATCGTCATCAAATTATCATTATTATTACTGTCATCATGTTTTATAATTATTACTATCATCATCATAATCACCTTATTACTTTCATTATCTTATTATTACTATCCATCATATTATTATTATTAATACTGTCATTACCATCATCATCATCTTATTATTACTCTCATCATCTTATTAGTATTACTATCACAATATATTACTATTACCATGTTATTACTATAATCATAATCATATTATTAATACCACCATCATCGCCATCACCTTATTATTACTTTAATTATCTTATTACTATCCATCATATTTTCATTACTCTCATAATCCTAATCGTTTTATTATTATTACTATAATCATAATCATATTATTATTATTATTACTATTGTAATCATCATATATTACTATTAAGTTATTACTATAATCATAATCATATTATTATTAATACCATCATCATCTCCATCACCTTATTATTACTTTCATTATTTTATTATCACTATCCATCATATTATTATTACTCTCATAATCATAATATTATTACTATCATCACATTATTACTATAACCATAATCATATTATTAATACCATAATCACCTTATTACTTTCATTATCTTATTATTACTAACCATCATATTATTATTATCATCATTATTATTATTACTATCACATTATTACTATAATTATAATGATATTATTATTACTATTATTATTATTGTCATCATCATCATATGATGTTACTATTACATTATTTCCGTCATCATAATCATATTGTTGTTGTTGTTGTTGTTGTTATTATTATTGCTATCGTCATCATCTCCATCAGCCTCTTACCTGCCGAAAAGATTCTTCTTCGGCGTCATCGAGGGTCGTATCGTCATCAAAGTCTATTAAACGGTCGTACATCTGAATATTATATTCCTTCCAGGAAACGGCTCCGTCGCCATCCTTGTCGTATTCCTCAAACTGCTGCTTGGCGTCTTCCACAATGTAATGCCGGAAGGACCGCTGGATCCAAGAACGTAGTTCCTCTGTGGACAAACCCCAAGCACACCCAAGATTACTGATCAATATGAAAAGAAAAACCACCTAGAACACAGGTGCTGCCCTTATTATAGCTCTGTATCAGTTCTTACACACAACTCAGTTTATGCATTTGATCAATTGCCAATTTGTCTTCTTATAGAAGGAATGCCTGTCATACCGTCAGTGAGGAAGCCGTCATGATTGGTGTCGATTTTCTTTATAATACTTTTCAGCCGCTTCTGTTGCTCCCCGGGACTCAGTTTGGCAAATTCTTCGGCTTCTTCCTTTGCAGGGAAAGAGAAACCGATGAAAGTGAAAAGTATACTTTCTCGTTGTCATATTATTATTATATATTATATTCAGATAATAAATAAAATTAATAATATATGTTATATTCACACATAACATTCATATTATGTTATTATAATATTATATATATATAATATTCCTATATTTTATATATTATATTATATTCATATAACATATATACCATTCACATTGTGATTATATTTTGTGTTGTTACATAAACTATTTATATTCTATATGTTCTTTTATTATATTACCTTATATTGTATTCATATATATATATTCAGATATATTATATTAGTTTTATACTGTTTTCATATATATACATTTATACATTTTATTCATATAATATTTATGGATCATTCACATTGTGATAATATTTTGTATTGTAACATAATTATTTATATTTTATTATATACTAGCCGTCCCCTGCCACGCGTTGCTGTGGCCTACTCTGGTGGTCATGGGGGTTCTGTGTGGGAGGTTTGGCCCAATTCTATTGTTGGTGGGGTTCAGAATGCTCTGTGATTGTAGGTGAACTATAAATCCCACCAACTACAACTCCCAAATGTCAAGATTCTATTTTCCCCAAACTCCATCAGTGTTCACATTTGAGCATATTGAGTATTCGTTTAGAGTTTGGTCCAGATCCATCATTGTTTGTGTCCACAGTGCTCTCTGGATGGAGGTGAATTACAACTCCAAAACCAAAGGACACTGCCCACCAAACCCTTCCAGTATTTTCTGTTGGTCACTGTGTGCCAAGTTTGGTTCAATTCCATCATTGGTGGAGTTCAGAATGCTCTTTGATTGTAGGTGAACTATAAATCACAGCAACTAGAACTCCATTTTTTTTGAGTGAAGGTCGCTAGGTGTGTGCTGTCCAAATTTGGTGTCAATTTGTCCAGTGGTTTTTGAGTTCTGTTAATCCCACAAACGAACATTACATATATATATATGTGTGTGTGTGTATGTCATTTTATTATATTAGCTTTATACTGCATTCATATAATATATATACAAATTTATATATGTCCATATATATTATATTAGTTCTACACTGCATTTATTATATAAAATACATATATTGTATTCATAATGCATATATAATTCATATTGTTATATTTTATTTTATAAGATAGTGTCTGTATATTTTATGTCATATAAATTTTTTACAATATTATACTGTATTCCTCATACTTAATTTGTCACACTACATTATTTCACATCATGTTTATATATATAATTCACATTGTTATTATATTTTATATTGTAACATAATATGCTTATATTATATATATTATATGTCATATCATTACGTTACAGTATTATACTGCAGTATTATATTACAGTATTATACTACATACAGTATTATACTACATTATAAATTTTCAAATAATATTTATATATATTCTTTGCATTATATTTATACTAAAATATATATTATATACTATATTACAGATTCATATTATTATATTATACTGTGTTCATACAATATGTGTGCATATACATACATACAAAGTCATATGATTATCATATTAGCAAAACAAAAACAAATGGCAAGCCACTGATCTAAGGTGATTGGCCGCAAAGGGTGCATCTACACTGCAGAATTAATGCGGTTTAGTACCACTTTCAACTGCTGCTTGACCGCAAAGGTTGCATCTACACTGCAGAATTAATGCAGTTTAGTACCATTTTCAACTGCACCTTGGCCACAAAGAGTACATCTACACTGCAGAATTAATGCGATTTAGTACCACTTTCAACTGCTGCTTGGCCGCAAAGGGTGCATCTACACTGCAGAATTAATGCGGTTTAGTACCACTTTCAACTGCTGCTTGGCCACAAAGAGTACATCTACACTGCAGAATTAATGCGGTTTAGTACCACTTTCAACTGCTGCTTGGCCACAAAGAGTACATCTACACTGCAGAATTAATGCGGTTTAGTACCACTTTCAACTGCTGCTTGGCAACAAAGGGTGCATCTACACTGCAGAATTAATGCGGTTTAGTACCACTTTCAACTGCTGCTTGGCCACAAAGAGTACATCTACACTGCAGAATTAATGCGGTTTAGTACCACTTTCAACTGCTGCTTGGCCGCAAAGGGTGCATCTACACTGCAGAATTAATGCGGTTTAGTACCACTTTCAACTGCTGCTTGGCCACAAAGAGTACATCTACACTGCAGAATTAATGCGGTTTAGTACCACTTTCAACTGCTGCTTGGCCACAAAGAGTACATCTACACTGCAGAATTAATGCGGTTTAGTACCACTTTCAACTGCTGCTTGGCCACAAAGGGTGCATCTACACTGCAGAATTAATGCGGTTTAGTACCACTTTCAACTGCTGCTTGACCGCAAAGGTTGCATCTACACTGCAGAATTAATGCAGTTTAGTACCATTTTCAACTGCACCTTGGCCACAAAGAGTACATCTACACTGCAGAATTAATGCGATTTAGTACCACTTTCAACTGCTGCTTGGCCGCAAAGGGTGCATCTACACTGCAGAATTAATGCGGTTTAGTACCACTTTCAACTGCTGCTTGGCCACAAAGAGTACATCTACACTGCAGAATTAATGCGGTTTAGTACCACTTTCAACTGCTGCTTGGCCACAAAGAGTACATCTACACTGCAGAATTAATGCGGTTTAGTACCACTTTCAACTGCTGCTTGGCCACAAAGGGTGCATCTACACTGCAGAATTAATGCGGTTTAGTACCACTTTCAACTGCTGCTTGGCCACAAAGAGTACATCTACACTGCAGAATTAATGCGGTTTAGTACCACTTTCAACTGCTGCTTGGCCGCAAAGGGTGCATCTACACTGCAGAATTAATGCGGTTTAGTACCACTTTCAACTGCTGCTTGGCCACAAAGAGTACATCTACACTGCAGAATTAATGCGGTTTAGTACCACTTTCAACTGCTGCTTGGCCGCAAAGAGTACATCTACACTGCAGAATTAATGCAGTTTAGTACCACTTTCAACTGCTGCTTGGCCACAAAGGGTGCATCTACACTGCAGAATTAATGCGGTTTAGTACCACTTTCAACTGCTGCTTGGCCACAAAGAGTACATCTACACTGCAGAATTAATGCGGTTTAGTACCACTTTCAACTGCTGCTTGGCCACAAAGGGTGCATCTACACTGCAGAATTAATGCAGTTTAGTACCACTTTCAACTGCTGCTTGGCCACAAAGGGTGCATCTACACTGCAGAATTAAAGCGGTTTAGTACCACTTTCAACTGCTGCTTGGTCGCAAAGAGTGCATCTACAATGCAGAATTAATGCAGTTTAGTACCACTTTCAACTGCTGCTTGGTCGCAAAGAGTACATCTACACTGCAGAATTAATGCGGTTTAGTACCACTTTCAACTGCTGCTTGGCCACAAAGGGTGCATCTACACTGCAGAATTAATGCGGTTTAGTACCACTTTCAACTGCTGCTTGGCCGCAAAGAGTGCATCTACAATGCAGTTTATGCGGTTTATTACTGTTTTCAATTGCTGCTTGGTTGCAAAGGGTGCATCTACACTGCAGAATTAATGCGGTTTAGTATCCAGATCCTACAGAAGTCCTGCATTGATGAGGAACAGCACTGCTCACTCCAAAACGAATCCACTCCAGGTTTTAGTCCCAACTTGAAAAGAACTCTCCAAAGTGCTGATTGTTTTGGATGTATCTCGCACGGCAAGGAGGAAAACCCGGCATGGACGCTATTCATCATTACGCGAGTCAGGCCTATTAGAGTGCTTGTTTTGGACTTCAACTCCCAGAAGCCTTAGCTACCTCGACTAATGAGGAGGCATTCTGGGAAATGGAGTCAGAAATGGCTCTCAACCCAGACCCCGGCCTACCTGGCCGCCCAGCAGCGCCTCCCGGTCGTAGTCGGGCCGGTGCTCGCCCTCGGCGTCGTAGTGCTCCTTTAGCCCGAGCCCTTCGCCTCCTCCTCGGATCCCGACCGCGCGGAGAAGCAGGCCGAAGCCGAGCAGCAGAGAAGGCCCAGGCCTCATGCTTTCCCTCAGAGAGAGAGAGAAAGGCCGACTCTTTTAGCCCCGCCCCCTTCGCGGCATCGGGGAGTGCGCATGCTCGGGGTGGGCTGAGCTGCGCCTGCGCAATAAGTGGAGCCGCCGCGCGTGCGCAGAAGGCGCGTTCCCCTCAGCGGTGCCTTTCGTCCGCCGCCTCACCGTCGGCGGGACGGCGGAGGGAGATGACGTCACAGCGGCGGGACGCACGGCGGCGCCACAGCGCGGGGAGAAGGCGAGGGTAGGTCTCCGAGGCTGAGGGAGGCGGGGAAGGCCTCGGGAATGGCGCCGGGCCGGGACACCACTCGAGTTAGGCTTCGGGCCTAGTCACAGTTGTGGGTCAACTTGGGCTTTCCCTCAGGGGGTTTTGGACTACAACTCCCACAATTCCTAACAGCCTCAGGCCCCTTTTTTTTCCCCCTCAGCCGCTTAAGCGGCTGAGGGGGAAAAGAAAAGGGCCTGAGGCTGTTAGGAATTGTGGGAGTTGTAGTCCAAAACTCTCTGACAGCCCAAGTTGGCCCAGACCTCATGTAGAAGCCCCTCGAGAGAGAAAACATAGATTTTAAACCCTAAACCTTTGACAACGACGACTGACAACACTATTATTAACATCACCACTACTTTAATCACTATAATAATTATTATTTTCATGTCTCTATATGTCAGGAGGCTTCATGTCGCCCTTGGGGATCGGGAAGCCAAATAAGTCATCCTGACAATTAATAACACTGCTTAATAAGGTTATGGTTGGGTGGTTGTACGTTTTTCAGACTGTCCATGTTCCAGAAGCTTTCGCACCTGACGTTTCCTCCTGAGAAAAATGTATAGTATCACAAAGGACGACCACCTCACCCGCCTCATAGGAAACCTGCTACAAAACAGGAGCTTTTTTGTTGAGTTCCAGGGCCAGAGAAGCAGATGGCAGAAACAAAAATGTATAGTATCGCAAAGGACGACCGCCTCACCCACCTCATAGGAAACCTGCTACAAAACAGGTGCTTTTTTGTTGAGTTCCAGGGCCAGAGAAGCTGATGGCGGAAAGAGAAGAACGGCCTGCCTCACGGGAGCATGCTCGCTCCATCCATGTTCAACATCTACACAAATGACCAGCCACTGCCAGAAGGGACAGAGAATTTCATCTATGCTGATGATCGTGCCATCACCACCCAAGGAGGGAGCTTTGAGATGGTTGAACAGAAGCTCTCCGAAGCTCTAGGTCAGTGGTTCTCAACCTGGGGTCCCCAGATGTTTTTGGCCTACAACTCCCAGAAATCCCAGCTATTTTACCAGCTGTTAGGATTTCTGGGAGTTGTAGGCCAAAAACATCTGGGGACCCCAGGTTGAGAACCACTGCCCATGTATTCTAAACCCTAAACCTTTGACAACGACAACTGACAACACTATTATTATCATCACCACTACTTTACTCACTATAATTATTATTATTTTCATGCCTCTATATGTCAAGATGCTTCATGTCACCCTTGGGGATCGGGAAGCTGAATAAGTCATCCTGACAATTAATAACACTGCTTAACAAGATTGTGGTTGGGTGGTTGTAAGTTTTTCGGGCTGCCTGGCCATGTTCCAGAAGCATTCTCACCTGACGTTTCTTCCTGAGAAAAATGTATAGTATCGCAAAGGACGACCGCCTCACCCACCTCATAGGAAACCTGCTACAAAACAGGAGCTTTTTTGTTGAGTTCCAGGGTCAGAGAACGCCCTTCCCATGGATATTAGATCAGCCCCTTCGTTAATGGTGTTTCGAAGGAAACTAAAAACCTGGCTATTTGAACAGGCGTTCGGACAAACAGCGCAATGAATACGATGAATATAGGAAAACGGATTTACAGATGACGAATTTGGATCACGATTCTAGTTGTGAGACGTTGATGTGGTGTTTATTGATGTGTCATTGCTTTGCATATTATGCTGTTGTTGGTTTTAAATATTGTATGTTGCTATTGTTGACTCGCCTACGGGCTGAGAAACTGTGGTATACAAGCAAAGTAAATAAATAAATAAATAAGAGAAGCCGATGGAGGAAACAGAAGAATGGCCTGCCTGAGGGGAGTGTGCTTGCTCCATCCATGTTCAACATTTACAGAAATGACCAGCCACTGCCAGAATGGGCAGAGAGTTTCATCTATGCTGATGATCATGCCATTACTGCTCAAGCAGGGAGCTTTGAGATGGTAGAACAGAAGCTCTCCGAAGCTCTAGGTCAGTGGTTCTCAACCTGGGGTCCCCAGATGTTTTTGGCCTTCAACTCCCAGAAATCCTAACAGCTTGTAAACTGGCTGGGATTTCTGGGAGTTTTAGGCCAAAAACATCTGGGGACCCCAGGTTGAGAACCACTGCTCTAGGTGCTCTTACTGCCTATTACAGGGAAAATCAGCTGATCCCTAATCCTGACACGATAAATAAACACCTGACGTTTCACCTATATCTATTTTATTTTTATTCATTTATTTATTTGGAGTTGTAGTTCACCTACACCCAGAGATCACTGTGGACTCAAACAATGATGCATCTGGACCAAACTCTACACGAATACTCAATATGCCCAAATGTGAACACTGGTGCAGTTTGGGGAAAATAGAATCTAGTGTATTATATATTTATTATTATATTGCTTAAGGATCAGCAGGTGAGAATATCAATGACAAGATTGGACAGCTTTTGTACATAAGCCACATTAGCAGACTGAATATTTAACTAGCATTGAAAGAATTATTATTATTATTATTTATTTCTATCCTGGTTTTCTACCAGCTGGGGATTCAAAGTGGGGGAAAACATGTAAAAAGCAAAAACAGAACATACAATATAAGCAGACAGCACAATAATAAACTTAAAGCACTCCCCTTGACGGCACAGGTTTGCAGCTTGGGAGTCCTCCTGGATTCATCACTGAGCCTAGAACCTCGGGTTTTGACGGTGGCTACGGAGGCTTTCGCACCATTAAAACTTGTGCTCCAGTTGCACCCATACCTTGGGAAGTCAGACTTGGCAATAGTGGTCTGCACTCTTGTTACATCTTGTTACATCTACTTCAACGCGCTCTACGTGGGGTTGCCTTTGAAGACTGTTCGGAAGCTTCAAATAGAGAACATTTTAATAAAATCTACAAAAGTCAAATCTGCAAATGTTTTTTGCCCTATTTCTTTTGCCTCTGCCCCTACCCACTATTAGAATAGAATTTATTACTTCATAGGCATTTCTCCAGTAATGAAAGGGAGGAGAATGGTGAAATAGGGATGTGACAGATGGTGTTGTACATTTATCTCCCTCTCTTAGGAAACATGTTCATACTTTTCCTCGGTTGTCATTGTTGGGATAGCACCTTCCCAACTCTCGGATATGTGTGTGTGTACCTGCTAAATCTTTCTATAACTAATGTTTTTTCTTTTCCCCCCCAAAGTGGCTGCACAGTTTATCAGGACTAAACGTCCACTAACGGGCATAACTTTTGCCTTTCATGGTATGAATAGCACTTTTCCTGTTTTTCCTAAAGACCAAGAGACCCGTGGCATCTTCAAGTCTGTCTTAGTTGATTGTGGCATGACTCGAGGGGCAGAACTAGCGTTTTGGCTGCACGGCTCCTTCCCTCCTGCACCTTTGGTCAGCCCTCTCTGCCACCCACCCTTTCGGCTTTTGCCCTTGTTCATTGCATGGTTGCAAAGTGAGCGCAGGTGGTGTCTCCTTGGCCCCGTCTCCCATCGCCTTTTGCTGTCCCTTGCACTGCGTGATGCACCTGCTTGGCTACCTTTTCATTCTTTCTTCTCTCTGTGCAGTCATAGAAGCATAGAACTAGATTTAGACCCCAAAGGCCATCCAGTCCAACCCCTTGGCATGCAGGCACACACACTGAAAACACTCCTGTGCTTAGAAACCTGCAGAGAAAGAGACTTCACACTCCAAGGCAGCATATTCCACTTCTGAACAGCTCTTGCAGTGGGGAAGTTTTCTCTAATGTTTATGCAGGATCTTTTTTTTTGCCTTCAATTTGAATCTGTTGCTCCAAAACATCAGAAAACAAGCTTATCTCCTCAGTGTCACATCCTTTCAAATATTTAAACATAGCTATCTTGTTCCCTCTCAAACGTCTCTTCTCCAAGTTAAACCCATCTCCTCAAAGAGCTTGGCTTCCAAGTCTAAAATAATTTTGGCAGTCCATTCCAGCTTGTCCATATCTTGAATTGTGAGACCCAGAACTGGAGAAAGAATTATTCCAGGTCTGACTAAAGCTGAATAGAGTCAGACTATGACTTCTCTCAATTGGGACACTTACTGTATATCCTTGAGTATAAGTCGACCCAAATATAAGCTGAAGCACCTAATTTTTCCACAAACCTGGGAAAACATATTGACTCAAATATACGTCGAGGGTGGGAAATGCAGCAGCTACTGGTAAATTTCAAAATAAAAATAGATACCAATACAGTTATATTAATTGAGGCATCAGTAGGTGAAATGTTTTTGAATATTTACATAAAATTGTAACGTAAGATAACTCTGATGAAATCATTATTCTAACCTTCTTCAATGTAAATGTGCTTACGTATCCTTCCAGTAATAATAATAATAATAATAATAATAATAATAATAATAAACCTTTATTTGTACCCTGCTACCATCTCCCGAAGGACTCGGTGTGGCTTACACGAGGTCGAGCCCAAAATACAACAATAAACAACAACAACAATAATACAGCAAAATTAAACAAAAACAAGCAATAACATTAACAACACGCAGTGACGCAGTTAATAATAAAGAGTAAAACAATAAATGTAATAAAATAATAATAGAGTAAAATAATGGAAATGTAATAATAACAGTAATAATAGAGTAAAATAATAAATATAATAACAACAATAATAAATAGAGGAAAATAAATGTAACAATAATAAATCGAGTAAAATAATAAATGTAATAATAATAGAGGAAAATTTAACAATAATAATAAATAGAGTAAAACACTAAATGATTCCAATAAAATTACATGAATTGAGGCATCAGGAGGTTCAATGTTTTCAATATTTACATAAAACTGTAATTTAAGATAAGAATGTCCAACTCTGATTAAACCATTATTCTAACCTTTTTCAATGTAAATGTGCTTAAGTATCCTTCCAATAATAATAATAGAGTAAAATAATAAATGTAGCAATAATAATATAGTAAAATAATAAACGTAATAATAATAACAAATAGAGTATAATAATAAATGTAATAATGATAATAATAAATAGAGTAAAATAATAAATGTAAAATAACAATAATAAATATAATAAATAGTAAAATAATAAATGTAATAATAATCATAGATAAAGGTAAAGGTTGTCCCCTGACATTAAGTCCGGTCGTGTCCGACTCTGGGGTGTGGAGCTCATCTCCATTTCTAAGCCGAAGAGCTGGTGTTGTCCGTAGACACTTCCAAGGTCATGTGGCCAGCATGACTGCATGGAGCGCCGTTACCTTCCTGCCTATTGATCTACTCACATTTGCATGTTTTCAAACTGCTAGGTTGGCAGAAGCTGGGGCTGACAGCGGAAGCTCACGCCGCTCCCCAGATTTGAACCTGTGACCTTTCGGTCAACAAGCTCAGCGCTTTAACCCACTGCATCACCGGGGGCTCCATATAATAAATAGTAAAATAATACATATAATAATTTATTTATTTATGATATTTATATGCTGCCCTATATAAATGCAATATTTTATATTATTACCATAGCACAATATTAGTATTATATATTAATATATTGTACTATACCATTATACTGTAATATTATTAGTAATATTATATTTAAGATAAAATATATAATTATAAAATTGTAGTATTATTATTAGTACTGTATTGTATTACATTATAATATTATTAATATATGTGTATATACAATATAGTGTATTATTAGCATAATAATATTATAATAATTAGAGTAAAATAATAAATGTAATAATAATATCAGAGTGAAATAATAAATAACTGTGACTTGAGTATAACTCGGGGGGTTCTTTTTCCGCCTAAAAGCGGGCTGGAAAACTCAGCTTATACTCGAGTATATACAGTATCCTATAGATGCAGCCTAGAATCACATTAGCTTTTCCAGCTGCTGCATCATACTGTTGACTGGTCAGCTGCTCAGACTCCTAGACCCCTTTTACATGGTCTGTTCTCAAGCCAGATGTCACTCATGTTAAATGTCGTACCGGGTGTCACCAGCTAGTCCCCTGCCATCAGAGGGAAATAAGAATGAAAAGGAGGCTGTACTGGATGCATTTCTGTGTGTGATGAATCTGGTCATCCTTAACTGTTTTCTGCCCCCAGTGGGCTGCTTCTGCCTCATGGCTGGGCCTGTTGTGTGGCATGTGCTTTCATAGACAAAAAATGTTTTCTTGGATACACGGTTGTCAGGCAGGTATGTACGTGTGCTGATTCAGCATAGCTGGCAAAAGCAATTGTGTTTTCCCCCTTTTTATCAACTGAATCAAAAATGGAAGTCCTTACTGTTAGTGGCCCCTTTGTATTTGGAATGCCCTCCACAGAGAGGTTTGCGTAGTCCTTTTGGCATCAGCCATATGTTTTCAGGTGTTTTATGTTACACCTCAATGAGTTTATTTGCTCTCTTTTATTATTCTTGTCTTAGAGTTCCTTTACATTATATTTAGGTTTGAGCAGTTTTGTCTGCACCATTCTATACACTCCATGCAGTTATGCCGACTACATGACCTTGGCTTATTACTTTTAATTTATGTGTGTTATGGTGACAATTTTTATGCTTATATTTTGTTTTGTTAATCTTATGGTTATGTTGTTTTTACCTTGTATGTTTTGTGATGTTACCTGGGAACCGCTCCGAGTCCTCTCGGGGAGATGGAACAGTATATGAATAAAGTTTTATTATTATTATTATTATGATTATTATTATTATTAATCATCATGTGAATTGATGCTGGACTATAGATAAACGCTAGCATCTTTGTTGCTTCGGTGATATAGTATTTGAACAGACCTGTCCTTTGTGTGTGTGTGTGTGTATATATATATATATATATATATACTCACACACACACATCATGAAAAGTGGAGAGTAAATCATATGCCGAAGGTGTGGCTGTCGAGATATTATTCAACTGAAATTCTATAATAATAATAATAATAATAATAATAATTTATTTATACCCTGCTACTATCTCCCAAGGGACTCGGTGCGGTACATGAAGCCGAGCCCACAATACATCAATACATGCAATAACAACCACAATACAAAGCAAAATACAAATACTAATACAAAGCAATTAAAAATAAAACTCATACATAAATAGCATAAACATTGAACAATAGCACAAAACACATTTAAAAACTATGGCTTGGCCAAATGTGATTAAAGTTAAAAAGTATATGCTGGGCATGAACAAGATAGAGGTAGTGACTCCCACAAGTCCCTGCCATCACAGCCATTTGTTAGGACTGATGGGAGTTGCGCTGCACTTGTGGGCTTACCTCTGTCCTATCTCAAAATAATCTTAATGCGTTATGATAGTAAAGGTAAATTTTTTCCCCTGACATCAAGTCCAGTCGAGTCCGACTCTGTGGGTTGGTGCTCATCTCCATTTTTAAGCCGAAGAGTCGGTGTTGTCCCTAGACACCTCCAAGATCATGTGCCGGCATGACTGCATGGAGCGTCATTACCTTCCTGCCAGAGTTGTACCTATTGATCTACTCACATTTGCATGTTTTTGAACTGCTAGGTTGACAGAAGCTAGGGCTGACAGCAGAAGCTCACACTGCTCCCCAAATTTGAACCTGCGACATTTTGGTCAGCAAGCTTAGCAGCTCAGCAGTGTTATGATACGGAACTAAAATAGTGATAGTCAAAGGAGTTAGCATGTTGCTGTGGCACAAACATTCGGTGATGTCTCTGGAGGCCAGGGTTCAAATCCCAGTTGGCCTTGGAAACTCATTGGGCAACTTTGGGGAAGACACACTCTCTCAGCCTCAGAGAAGGCAGCGGCCAACTTCTCCTGAACAAACCTTACCACATGATAGGGTCACCATAAGTTGATGATGATTTCAAAGGCACACAATAATAGTAACAACATGGACATATGGCATTGATTTTCTAATTTCAATTAACTCCTAATTTATATTCAAATCCTGTTATTTGAGTGGAAATTGCTCTGGTCCAAGGACTACTGTATATACTCCAGTATAAGCCAAGTTTCTCAGCCCATTTTTAAGGCTTATATGCGAGTCAAAGTTATTTATTATTTTACTCTTTATTATTATTATATTTACATTATTTTACTCTTTATTATTATTATATTTACATTATTTTATGTTGAATTACATTATGTTAAATTTTTATACTGTTTTTATACTTTTTATACTGTTTTATATTGTTTTATTGTTATATTGTTATTTAAATTGCATATTTATGTTTTTGGTTGTGGGCACCATGAGGTGCCGTTTTGTTAGTCGCCCTGAGTCTCTCTGTGGAGGTCGAGATAGAACGGGATACAAATGTCCGAAATAAATAAATAAATAAATAATTTTACTGTTATTTTTATGACATTTATTATTTTTCTCTATTTATTATTTTTATTACTTGTATGATTTTACTCTATTATTACTGTTAATATTACATTTCCATTATTTTACCCTATTATTATTATTATTATTACATGTATTATTTTACTCTCTTATTATTGGAAGGATACGTAAGCACATTTACATTGAAGAAGGTGAGAATAATGGTTTAATCAGAGTTGGACAGTCTTACTTTAAATTACAGTTTTGCGTAAATATTCAAACACATTGAACCTCCTGATGCCTCAATTAATGTAATTTTATTGGTCAAGGTAAAGATATCTATTTTGATTTTGAAATTTGCCAGTAGCTGCTTAATTTCCCAACCTCGGCTTATACTCGAGTCAATACGTTTCCCCAGTTTTTTGTGGTAAAATTAAGTGCCTCGGCTTATATTTGGGTCGGCTTGTACTTGAGGATATATAGTAATAGATAAATGTTTAACTCCATCTATGTTAGGAGAAACTGAGTCCCTCTTGTCTTTCAGAATTAATTATTCATTGAGCATGAAAATTGGTTGGACTTTTACCATAGCTTTCATGATAATTCTTTGACAGAGTAGAAGATTAATATTGTACATAGAAGGCTTTAATGTGTTTTCCGATTAAGAAATAAAACACAGCTCGGTTTTGTGTCCATTTCAATAGAGTGGACATTATGTCTCCCGCAAGTATTGTTGGACAGCGCCTACCATCATTCCTCACAAGGGGCTATCTTGCCTAGGGCTAATGGGTGTTGCAGTCCAGCACCATCCTAAGGACTTTAATTCTAAGCCTACCTAAACTGTCCCATGAAATACATTTTAGTATTCTATTAAACAACTCGATTGTTTAATGACGAAAATGCGCCCTTTGTACAGCAGCATAATACCCCGCCAATGTAGCATTAAACTGTATTATATATATTTTTAGTACCGCTGCCAATGTATTGCTGTTAAGAAATTATCTGCTGAGCCAGCAAAGCCTGGCTCATTAGCAGCATAATTGGATCCAGTGCATGGTGCAAATGTTACATGGCTTTCCAGCTTCAGTAAGGAAAATCCTGATGCTCCTGGCTTGAATGTTAAAATGCTTCTTTTCTTATATTACGCAGCTATGATGACTTCATGGGGTCAGCCAAAAACGTGATTAGTGAATCTGTTGATGTAGAGGATGGTTACGGCGTGATGGTACGTTATCTACTGCAATATTGCAATGTCTTAATTTTGTTGTCATTGCTTGGGTTATATTATGCAACTTAAATTGACTGGAAAAGAAAGTATTACGCTCACTGCAGATATAATGTTGACTTGCGACACACCATGGTTTACACATTTTTAATTGCGATAAATACAAAGAGAAATGGTGTTTGGAAATTTCTAGTTTAAAAAAACAAGGCCACGAGCGATGTTTATTAAAGATTTCCCCTGACCCATTTCCTGTGGACTGAGAGCAATGAAACTTGGCCCGGTTCTGAGTCCTTCTCTCAATGGATGCAACCATCTAGGGACACACGCTTCTCCCATCTTTTTAAGCAACTGTAAACACCTCGCTTGTAGAAGTCGACAGGTTGCTCCAAAAACCAGCTTGTGACTTCGGAAATCAGAGTCTCATCATCTGAAAAATGCTTGCCCTTCAAAAATAACTTCCTTGTTGGAAAGAGGTGGGAATCCAACCCCACCAACAATAGAATTGGGCCAATGGTGCGAGGTGGGGTGATTAAGGAGGATGTGGTACTGATTTGTGAACTGGTGCATGGTCTTGCAGAAGGTGGACACCTTTGATGAACATGCCACATTGTCTCTTGGTTTTGATGGCCTCCTGTAATTTCTGCAGCAGTGAGCCACAGTATGGCTCAGTGATCCTGGTCCCCTTTGCTAGGAAATCCATCGGTCCTACTCCGTGCTGGTCCCAAAATACGGTGAGCATGATCTTGCCTACTGAGAATTGGGCACGTGCCTTCTTTGGAGATGGTGAGTCATGATGCTTCCATTGCATCGACTGGACGTGTTGTGACTTTGGAAATCAGAGTCTCATCATCTGAAAAATGCTTTCCCTTCAAAAATAACTTCCTTGTTGGAAAGAGGTGGAAGTCTGATGGTGCGAGGTGGGGTGAATCAGGGGGATGGGGTAAATTTTCAAAGTGATCCTGGTCCCCTTTGCTAGGAAATCTATTGATACTACTCTGTTTCTGATCCCAAAATACTGTGAGCATGACCTTCCTGCCAAGAGTTGGGCACGTGCCTTCTTTGGAGTCAGGATGCTTTCATTGCATCAAATTAACTTTCTTAGGATCAGAGGGATGGACCCAGCTTTCATCCTGTGTGATCGGTCTGTTGAAAAAGTCCTCCTGGTTTCCATAGCACATCATCAATAGATCCTGAGAGTATTCGACTCGTTCCTGCTTCTGGAAAGGTGTGAACAGCCGGGGGACCCAGCGAGCAGACACTTTAGGCATGTGAAGACAGTCTTGGGTGATGTTTTCCACGGACCCCACACTAATCTTGACATTTTGGGCTAGGTGGAGAATGGTTATGTGACGATTTTTTAAAATTGTGACTTCCACTTGCTGGATGGTGTGTTCATCAATAGCAGAGTGGGGTTGCCCTGGAATTGGAGCTGTTTTCACCAAAGTCCAACCACATTGGAATTGATGATGCCAGTGCTTGACTACATCACATGATGGGGAATCATCACCATAAACGTCATTCATCTCATCGAACATCTCCTTTGGTGTGCGGCCTTTCCAGTTAAGGAACTGGAGGACTCCTCTGTATTCCGCTGGGTCAGTTCTCAAACCTCACTCCACTTCAGCACCTGTCACATCAAGACCATTATCACTTCTATACATAAGAGTCTTATATCATTACACATGTGCAGTTTCAGCGTCCTGTGATAAATAGAAGTCGGTCAGGGGAAATCTTTATGAACACTCCTCATATTTGAGTTTCTATTTGCCAGAGTTTGGCAAACAACAGGAGCCTTGCTGTTTGTATTTGCCAGCATTTGGTGACACGTCTTGAAAAATGACATCCCTTTGAAAAGGCCAACCCTGTGTGGATCTGTATCTTCCCAACAAAATTATGGTGGGGAGGGTTTGCAACTTGTAGCTCTCCGGAGTCTAGTTTATTCCATTGCCTTCTTGTAGGGAGGAAGATTCAATGTAGAAAGGAATTGTGTCCCTTCCATACAATATATTTCATTCAACCCAGTCTCTATTTGTCACCTATGACCACAGCACTACACAAGAGTCCAGCATATAAGCAGTTTATTATAAAAACACATTATATATATATATATATATATATGAATGAAAAAGCAGGAATAAGGAAAGGAGAGGTATAATCCAAAAAGGGTTTCGAAATAGATGACAGGCACACAGGAATCCAAATGTCTCATAGAAAGCCCAAAGGTAACACAGTCAGGAAATAGTCAAAAGTCACAAGCACATAATAAATCCATAAGCAAAAGGTATACTTAAGACAACTTGAGCAGGAATCATAAAACAAGAACATACAAAACTTCCAGAATACTTGAATCCAAACCCAAGACTTGACTTGACACAGTGACTAGGAAACTCAGGCCTGACTTTTTGCTCAAAAGCCAACGTTGTCTGAACTGAAGTTAAGTCTTCATGGTGGCTATTAAGAAACAGACATGAAGTCATTGTGTCATCCATAGACTTTCTCTATCTGTTTCCCACAAAGCCTTGTTGATCTGCCCTAATCTGCAACGTAAATCCTTACTTAGTTCCCAGTTGCCAGGTGTTGTCCTGTGAGTGTTTTCTGCCAATTCCTCTTCCCTAGAGCCCTTATCTAGGGATGTTGTTTCTAACTCCTGTGATTGACCTTGGAGTTCAGACTCGGAGGCAATTGCATTCTCTTGGCCTATATCACTATCTGAAGTAACTGCTTTTCTTGGCCTGTATCATTCCCTTGAACTGTACCACTTTGAATCCCAGGAAAGCCCATAATCCCTTCTGAGTCTAACTCATTAGAGAATCCATCAGTCCCTGACTGTTGTAACTGCTGAGCCACTATCTGTATAAATAAAAATGTAATGTTTGTTTGTGGGATTAACAGAACTCAAAAACCAGTGGGCCAATTGACACCAAATTTGGACAGCATACACCTAACAACTCAATGTATGTCATTCACTAAAAAAAATTTGATTTTGTCATTTGGGAGTGGTAGTTGCTGGGATTTATAGTTCACCTACAATCAAAGAGCATTCTGAAGTCCACCAATTATGGCATTGAACCAAACGTGGCATACAGGACTCCCATGACCAACACAAAACACTAGAAGGGTTTGGTGGGCATTGACCTTGAGTTTGGGAGTTGTAGTTCACCTACATCCAGAGAGCGCTGTGGACTCAAACAATGATGGATCTGGACCAAACTTGGCACAAATATTCCATATGCCCAAATATGAACTCTGATGGAGTTTGGGGGAAATAGACCTTGACATTTGGGAGTTGTAGTTTCTGAGATTTATAGTTCGCCTACAATCAAAGAGCATTCTGAACCCCACCAACGGTAGAATTGGGCCAAAGTTCCCACACAGAATCCCCATGACCAATAGAAAATACTTAAGGCCATCCAGTCCAACTCCCTTCACCAGGGCAAGAAAACGTAATCTAATACTATTTACCCAAAAGCATAAAGAAATTACATATATTAGAAACCAACACTTTATTACTTTATTTTCCAGATCACCAGACTAGGACACAGCAAAGCGTGGCAGGGGATGGCTAGTCTGTATAAATAAAAATGTAATGTTTGTTTGTGGGATTAACATAACTCAAAAACACTGGACGAATTGACACCAAATTTGGACACAAGACACCTCTCAGGCCAACGAGTGACCATCTCTCATAAAAACACTGAAAAACACAGTGGGATGGACTTAAAAAGCCAAAAAACAAAAATTACATTAGAACGCATGCGCAAAACCACATATATACACAAACAAAACACATATACACAGACAGGGCCACAGCAACGCATGGCAGGGGACGGCTAGTAGTATCATAGAATAATAGAGTTAGAAGAGACCCCATGGGCCGTCTAGCCCAGCCCCCTGACAAATGTTTTCAGAGTGGTCATAGGGCCTAAGGATTACGAAATGAATTGGGTGTAGCATCACAACATGGTTTGCAAAGCCAGTCTATGATATGTCCAGTAAACCATGGTTTGCATGGCTAGCATGCCAGCATCTGAAACCAAGAAGAGTTAGATTGCAAAACACAGTTGCAACAACTTATGTTTAGATGTTGTACTTGAATTGATAAGCCGTGGTTTGGATTATTGCTCTGATAATAATTGACTATTCTCAGGGAAGGTGAGGAAGTGATTTGCTTCTACATGTGGAGACACTTTTGAGTCTCAACTAGTTTCACCAGAAGCTATGATTTGGGCATTGTTTCTCAACCCATTCTGTCATTGGAATGTTCCATCCTAGGAAGTGAGAGTCCCACCAAAGAAAGTGGGGCTGCATTCTGCATAACGTGAATGGTATTGTTGTCCTGTTTCTTCTCAGGCTTCTTTCCAGCGCTCTAACAGTCATGACAAGGTCAGAAAGATTGTGGCCGAGGAGGGTCGCACAGCAAGGAATTTGATTGCATGGAGCGTGCCACTGGAAAACAAAGAAGATGAGGGTGCGTATTACTGTGAATGTGTTAGCAGGGAGAGGGGAGATTGGTGTCCAAGGAGTCCGTGTGCTTCTCACACAATGTAAAAATGTGCAAACTCTCAATCATATTTGATGACCGTAATTGGCTTGTAGTTCTGTGCCTACATCATGTGACTTTCATCTCAACTGAGGGATGGAGCAAAAGTGTAATTTAATGTCTTCTCCACAAATTTCCAGTCCAGCTCTTCATAATGTAACATTTTGAATGGGCATCATAGTGAATCTAAGTCTGGAAGTTCTGAAAGAAGATCATTAGTATTTTCCTGATGGGAGTTGTTTTTTTCTGCAATTGCAGAATGAGAAAGCAGTAAGAAATAAGCTCTAAAATTCTAGGTGTCTCTGTGTGCCTGATTTCCTGTGAAGTAGAGATGTTGACCAGTTCCATTGCTTTGCGATATCTCTATAGTCTTATTTTGTGGCTGTAGGACAGTGGTTCTCAACCTTCCTAATGCCATGACCCCTTAATGTAGTTCCTCATGTTGTGGTGACCCCCAACCATAACATTATTTTCGTTGCTACTTCATATTTGTAAGTTTGCTACTGTTATGAGTCGTAATGTAAATATCTGATATGCAGGATGTATTTTCATTCACTGGACCAAATTTGGCACAAATACCTGATATGCCCAAATTTCAATATTGGTGAGGTGGGGGGGGGTGATTTTGTCATTTGGGAGTTGTAGTATCTCCTGGTATGAACCATCATGAAACTTAAGATCATCTGGAGATGCCCTGCTCTCGACCCTACCGACGTCGCAAACGCGATTGGTGGGGATGAGGGACATGGCCTTCTTTTCAGTGGCCCCCTACCTCTGGAACGCTCTCCCCAGAGACATCAGAATGGCCACCTCCCTCCTGTCTTTTAGAAGAAAAATCAAGATCTGGCCTTAGGACCAAGTGTTCGATTAGTGAGCAGCAAGTAAAAGAAGATTTTAACACTTATGGCAATGATTTGACCCAAACTGGATTTTAGACTTTGATTTGAATAGGCATGTGTTAATCAATTGTTTTAATTATTGTTTTAATATTTTAATGTATTGTTGATTGTTTTATTATGATGACACCATATGGTGTTTGTGAGGCCGTCCTGAGCCCCCCCCCCCCGGGGGGGTGTCGAAGGGTGGAGTATAAATATAGGAAAAATAAATAAATAAAAATAAATAAAATAAATAGTTGCTGGGATTTATAGTTCACCTAAAATCAAAGAGCATTGTGAACTCCACCAATGATGGAATTGAACCAAACTTGGCACACAGAACTCTCATGTCCAACAGAAAATACTGGAAGGGTTTGGGGGTATTGACCTTGAGTTTGGAAGTTGTCGTTCACTTACATCCAGAGAGCACTGTGGACTCAAACAATGATAGATCTGGACCAAACTTGGCATGAATACTCAATATGCCCAAACGTGAACACTGGTGGAGGTTAGGGGAAATAGACTGTGACATTTGGGAGTTGTAGTTGCTGGGATTTTTAATTCACCTACAATCAAAGAGCATTCTGAACTCCACCAACAATAGAATTGGGCCAAACTTCCCACACAGAACCACCATGACCAACAGAAAATACTGCGTTTTCTGATGTTCTTTAGCGACCCCTTTGACACCCCCTCACGACACCCCCAGGGATTCCAACTCCCAAGTTGAGAAACGCTGCCATAGGGCAATTCATATATTTTAACGTAAGTCCTGAATAGGTGTTGTTGTCTGAACTATTTTTTAAAATCTTTTCACAGGAAAACCAAAATGGCAAATTGGAGGAAAATCTAAGAAAGCAACTCAGGGAATCCACAAAACAACAAAACAGGTATAAGTCTTCTCACTACTATCCTGCTTGGTTTCTGATCCTAAAGAGCTAATCCTGCAAACCTGGTATTCAGCATTAATTTTTTAAAAAGAAAAGTTAGTATCAGAAATATTAAAAATTAACTAGGTATTTTTTATTAAAAAAATTAACTTGGTATTTTTTATTACAAAAGTGTGATGGTGAGTCAGTCACTAAAGGAATTATTAGGTCGAAGCCTGTTAGCGTCAGTGGGTCAAAGTTAGTGTTGTCCTGAGGAGAGTGAGAAGGGCAATGCCTGTTAGAGTTAGTGGGACAAAGCTATTGTCCTGTGGAGTGTGAAGTAAACCTCTGTGTGAGATAAGCCTCGTGTGAGAAAGCTTCAGTGAGGAGACTACTGCGTTTAAATCTACTATGTATTAGTTTTTGTTATGGAAACCTTGTTCTTGTAAATATGAGTTGAGAAGGCCAAAACCTGTTAGAGTTAGTGGACCAAAGCTAGTGTCGTCCTGTGGAGTGTGAGGTAAACCTCTGTGTGAGAGAAGCCTCGTGTGAGAAAGCTTCAGTGTGAAGGCTGCTGCGTTTTAAGCTACTATGTATTAGTTTTTGTTATGGAAACCTTGTTCTTGTAAATATGATTTGAGAAGGCCAAAACCTGTTAGAGTTAGTGGACCAAAGCTAGTGGAGTGTGAGGTAAACCTTTGTGTGAGAGAAGCCTCATGTGAGAAAGCTCCAGTGTGAAGGCTGCTGCGTGTAAAGCTACTAGTACTCGTTTTTGTTATGGGAACCTTGTTCTTGTAAATAGTGCAACCATATTATTTTGCTATAAAGAAAAGCCTCCTATGCAAGAGCTAACATTAGTCTGTGTGTTTTTGTTCTTTTTATCGCTTTGGGCTACTAGTGCTGGGTCACGCTGTTGCTAATAAGTTACTCTGTTGTGCATTTATAAAGAGGGTAAAATAAAATTTATTATTATTATTATTATTATTAATAATAATAATAATAATAATAATAAGTTTGTTAATAAGTGTGGCCTCATTTCAATTCTTCATTTCAATTCTTCTAAAGCACTACTCAGTGCATATGTAGCCAAAAGTAAATCTCAAATAGTCAGCAAAAGAGAACAATCCTTTAAATTTGAGAGGGCATAACTGGCCTCCAGACATATTGAGAGTTCCTTTCGGTCTCTGGGGGAAACAGCCATTTGCACTGTTATTTCAGAGCCCCTGGAGATTAAAAAGCAACATTGATACAAGTCCCCAACTGTTCTGCATCGATAATTGGACTATATTACATACAAATCCAAAGGGAAAAAAAGGACAACTGTAAAATGATAGCCAAACATTGCCGATGGACACTTAATGCTTTCTCTCTGGAGGCTGTTCAGTACCTTCAATTTCTTCAGCTCTGTCATCAAAACCACAGGACTCTCTCCCACTGCCTGGAGGCACAGCTGTTGGGAGAAGCCTCTTTGCTGTCCCGAAAGGAGTGCTGGCACAGCCCCCAGGAGAGGCGCACCATCGCCATGGCATCTGAGCCACCAGGCTGCCCCTCGAGACAAGGAGCATCCCAGTGGCGACCTCTCCCCTCCCCCCCCCGTTTGCTTATTTATTTATTTACTTTGCTTGTATACCGCAGTTTCTCAGCCCGTAGGCGACTCAACGTGGTTCACAACAAGAGCAAAAAGTCAATCCAACAACATACAGAATTTAAAAACCATTAACAACATAATATACAGGATAATGACACATCAATAACAACACATTAACGTCTCGTAACTAGAATAGTGATCCAATTCGTCATCCATAATTCCGTTTCCTATATTCATCGTGTACATTGCACTGTTTATCCGAACGCCTGTTCAAACAGCCAGGTTTTTAGTTTTCTTCGAAACACCATTAACGAAGGGGCTGATCTAATGTCAATCTAATCCGAGGTGCCACCACAGAGAAGGCCCTATCCCTCCTCCTCGCCAGCCGTGCTTGTGATGCAGGCGGGATCAAGAGCAGGGCCTCCCCAGAGTCTTAGAGTCCTGGTGGGTTCATAGGCAGAGATACGTTCGGATAGGTAGCTTGGGCCAGAACCGTTTAGGGCTTTATAGGACAACGGCAGCACTTTGAATTGAGCCCGGTAGCAAATCGGCAGCCAGTGGAGCTGGTGCAGCAGAGGAGTTGTATGCTCTGTGCGCTTCGCTCCTGTTAGTATTATGGCTGCCGAGCGTTGGACTAGTTGGAGCTTCCGAGCCGTCTTCAAAGGCAACCCCACGTAGAGAGCGTTGCAGTAGTCTAAACAGGATGTAACCAGAGCGTGGACTACCATGGCCAAGTCAGACTTCCCAAGGTACGGGCGCTTACACTTGTTTTGGCTCTCTTCCCCCGTTCTCTTCCCCTGCGCATTTGCCAATGCTGGGAGAGGGATGGTGCAGGGAGTGTGTGCCCGGGGGCCAGTGGAGGGAGCGCACTCCCTGAACTGGCCTTCTTCCCCCATGCACTTGCCAACGCCAAGGAGCGTCCTTCTCCTGGTGTTTGCAAATGCGCAGGGAAAAGGGGCGGTGCAGGGAGCACACTCCCTACACTGGCCCTGGATGCATGCTCCTGGCACCAGTGCAGGAAGCGCCCGCCCAGGGGACGTTGACAAGTGTGTAGGGGAAGAGGGCAGGTGCAGAGAGCACCCTCCCTCCACCGTCCCCTGGGCATGCGCTTCCTGCACCAATTATTTATTTATTATTTATTTCGGTTGCTTCTACCCCGCCCTTCTCACCCGGGGGGGGGGGGGGACTCAGGACGGCTTACAAAAGCGAGGCACAATTCGATGCCCGCATCACATACAGCAAAAGACAAATACATCATTTAACAACAACAATTCTATCAATAACAGCAATTACCATAAGACAATAATTATAATAGGTAAAAACAACCATAAAAGCAATAAAAATTCCATACAAACCTCCTTGACGGTCAGCGTTTCACAATCTCATAGTTTAAATTCCTATTCCATAATTGTCAGTCCTTTTAGTCCTATTCATCTGGTTTCCATATCTAATTGTTAGGTTGCCCAAAGGCCTGGTCCCACAACCACGTCTTTACCTTCCTCCTGAAGGTGAGGAGGGATGTTGACGCCCTAATTTCCCCCGGGAGTGAGTTCCACAAGTGAGGGGCCACCACCGAGAAGGCCCTGCTCCTCGTCCCCACCAGTCTCACTTGTGATAGCAGTGGGGTCGAGAGCAGGGCCTCCCCGGATGATCTCAAGTTCCGGGGTGGGACGTAGAGGGAGATACGTTCGGACAGATACACTGGACCGGAACCGTAAAGGGTTTTGTAGGTCAACCCAACACCAACCCAACACCGGGAGAAGACCAAGGGGTTTGGCGGCCCAGCACACCCAACGGGCCGGATAAATGCCCCCAGGGGCCTTAGTTTGAGGACCCATTCTCTAGGCACTCCTCTGTCAGAAAAAGCTGTGTTAGATAGAAATGCATTGTCTGTAACTGCAGTATGTGAAAAATACAGTTCTAATGGGCATGTGGTCACAGCACATTCCACTGAAGGTTTAAGAGAGAGGACAACTGAGTCATGACCATGTGACAGTCATGACAAGAACTGTATTCCCTGTGGGTGTAAAAGGAAGTGGCAGACACATGCACGATCTCTTGCAATGCGGACCCCTTGCCATGTGCGTGTCTTGCTATGGTTGTAGCTTCTCACTGTGTTGCTATGAGTATATCTTCGCATATACTGATAGCAGACCCGATGTGTAATTAGTTGTACATAAGAAACAAGTGAAGATTAAAAACCTCCAAAAGGAGTTTGGATGAAATCCAGAGCTCAGGTGTGGCTTATTAAAGTGGTGAGCGGCAAACACGGTCAGAGGCCGTTCTGTAAATCTCTGCTAACTACAGATAAAGACTCTGCAGTGCTTTTGGTTGGATCTAACGCAGTGGTTCTCAACCTGGGGTCCCCAGATGTTTTTGGCCTACAACTCCCAGAAATCCTAACAGCTGGTAAACTGGTTGGGATTTCTGGGAGTTGTAGGCCAAAAACATCTGGGGACCCCAGGTTGAGAACCACTGATCTAACGGCTTGCCTTGAGTCAGTCAGTCCCACGTGCAGTTCAGGGAGGATGTGAGAGAAGGAATTAATTTGCATACCCACTTATCCAGCGGGTGATGCGATTGGAAAATGTTTTAGTAATGAGACACTGAGTATTTATTTTTTTACTGGTTTTATATGGCTTTATCGTATATGTTAATGGTTTTTAATGGTAATTTATGTTATTGGGGGCATTGAATTGTCCCGACTGTAACCCTCCTTGAGTCGCCTTCGGGCTGAGAAAGGTGGTTAATAAATACGGTAAATAAATAATAAAATAAAGCTCGCTCATGTATATTGACTGGCACATCCCTTTTGCAGAGCACTACACCAGACTGCAAAATAGCAGCAGCTGGGGAGAAGAACTTCGACAAAAGCCCCACGAAAACAAGGCAGCCGCGGAAAGTGGATCTCCGAGCTCGATACTGGGCATTCCTTTTCGATAACCTGAGGCGTGCGGTGGATGAGATCTACGTCACTTGCGAGTCGGACCAGAGCGTAGTCGAGTGCAAGGTAAGACTCATCTGGTAGCATGATGGATACTTAATTAAGCCTTCGTCACTACAGGCCGGTCTACCGATGATGGCGTCTCAGTTTCAGTTATTGGAAGCGTCATGAGACAACAAAATAATCTACCATATATACTTGAGTATAAGCCGACCCAAATATAAGCCAAGGCACATAATTGTACGTATTGACTTGAGTATAAGCCAAGGGTGGAAAATGCAGCAGCTACTAGTCAATTCCAAAATAAAAATAGATACCCATAAAATTACATTAATTGAGGCATCAGTAGGTTCAATATTTTTGAATATTTGCATATATTGTAATTTAAGATAAGACTGCCAAACTCTGATTAAATCATTAATAATAATAATAATAATAATAATAATAATAATAATAATAATTCGAACTGCAAGGACTCTGGCACAAACCAGTAAGGGCGTTCCCAGTTGTGATCGGCACACTGGGTGCAGTGCCTAAAGACCTTGGCCTGCACTTAAACACAATTGGCACTGACAAAATTACCATCTACCAGTTGCAGAAGGCCACCTTACTGGGATCTGCACGCATTATTCGCCGATACATCACACAGTCCTAGACACTTGGGAAGTGTCCGACGTGTGATCCAATTCAACAGCCAGCAAAGTGTCTGCTGTGGACTCATCTTGTTGTGTTTCAAATAATAATAATAATAATAATAATAATAATAATAATAATAATCTTTATTTGTACCCTGCCACCATCTCTCCAAAGGGGATTCAGGGCAGCTAACATGAGGCCATTTAACTGGGCATATCTCCCCTTTTCACTGTTTCCTTTTGCTTTCCTCCTTTCTTGGGCTACTTCCAGTGTCTCAGCAGACAACCATTTTGCCTTCTTGGTTTTCTTTTTCTTTGGGACGTACTTTGTTGCCGCCTCCTGAACAATGTCGCGGACTTCTGTCCATAGTTCTTCTGGGACTCTGTTTACTAAATCTAGTCCTTCAAATCTGTTCTTCACTTCCACTGTATATTCGCTAGGAATGTTAGTGAGATCATATCTAACTGGTCTGTGTATTTTCCCTGATCTCTTTAGTTTTATTCTAAATTGGGCAATAAGAAGTTCGTGATCTGAGCTACAGTCAGCCCCAGGTCTTGTTTTCACCGAGATAAGGAACTATTTTTAAATAAGCAATGCATGGAAGTGAAAGAAGACAACAGAATAGGAAGGACAAGAGACCTCTTCCAGAAAATTAGAAACATTGGAGGTAAATTTCAGGCAAAAATTGGTATGATAAGAAACAAAGATGGCAGGGACCTAACAGAAGCTGAAGAGATCAAGAGAAGGTGGCGAGACTATGCAGAAGATCTGTATAGGAAGGATAACAATATCGAGGATAGCTTTGACGGTGTGGTGAATGAATTAGAACCAGACATCCTGAGGAGTGAGGTTGAATGGGCCTTAAGAAGCATTGCTAACAACAAGGCAGCAGGAGACGACGGGATCCCAGCTGAACTGTTGAAAATCTTAAAAGATGATGCTGTCAAGGTGATGCATGCCATGTGCCAGCAAATATGGAAAACACAAGAATGGCCATCAGACTGGAAAAGATCAACTTATATCCCCATAACAAAAAAGGGAAATGCGAAAGACTGCTCAAACTTCCGTACAGTGGCCCTTATTTCTCATGCCAGTAAGGTAATGCTCAAGATCCTGCAAGGAAGACTCCAGCAATACATGGAGCGAGAGTTGCCAGATGTTCAAGCTGGGTTTAGAAAAGGCAGAGGAACAAGAGACCAGATTGCCAATATCCGCTGGATAATGGAGAAAGGCAGGGAGTTTCAGAAAAACATCTACTTCTGCTTCATTGACTATTCTAAAGCCTTTGACTGTGTGGACCATAATAAATTGTGGCAAGTTCTTGGTGGGATGGGCATCCCAAGCCCCCTTCCCTCTCTCCTGAGGAATCTGTACAAGGACCAAGTAGCAACAGTCAGAACTGACCACGGAACAACAGACTGGTTCAAGATTGGGAAAGGCGTACGGCAAGGCTGCATCCTCTCACCCAACCTTTTTAACTTGTATGCAGAACACATCATGCGAGGATGTGCGGGGCTGGAGGAATGCAAAGCTGGGGTGAAAATTGCTGGAAGAAACATTAACAGCCTCAGATATGCAGATGACACCACTCTGATGGCCGAAAGCGAGGAGGAGCTGAGGAGCCTTCTAATCAAGGTGAAAGAAGAAAGCGCAAAAGCCGGGTTGCAGCTAAACGTCAAAAAAACCAAGATTATGGCAACAAGAATGATTGACAACTGGAAAATAGAGGGAGAAAACGTGGAGGCCGTGACAGACTTTGTATTTCTAGGTGCAAAGATTACTGCAGATGCAGACTGTGGCCAGGAAATCAGAAGACGCTTACTTCTTGGGAGGAGAGCAATGTCCAGTCTCGATAAAATAGTGAAGAGTAGAGACATCAGACTGGCAACAAAGATCCGCCTAGTCAAAGCCATGGTATTCCCTGTAGTAACCTACGGATGTGAGAGCTGGACCTTAGGGAAGGCTGAGCGAAGGAAGATCGATGCTTTTGAGCTGTGGTGCTGGAGGAAAGTTCTGAGAGTGCCTTGGACTGCGAGAAGGTCCAACCAGTCCATCCTCCAGGAAATAAAGCCCGACTGCTCACTGGAGGGAAGGATACTAGAGACAAAGTGGAAGTCCTTTGGCCACATCATGAGGAGACAGGAAAGCCTAGAGAAGACAATCATGCTGGGGAAAGTGGAAGGCAAAAGGAAGAGGGGCCGACCAAGGGCAAGATGGATGGATGGCATCCTTGAAGTGACTGGACTGACCTTGAAGGAGCTGGGGGTGGTAACGGCCGACAGGGAGCTCTGGCGTGGGCTGGTCCATGAGGTCACGAAGAGTCGGAGACGACTGAACGAATGAACAACAACAACAACATGAGGCCAAGCCCAAAAATACAATACAGCACAATAAAATACAGAATGCAGACAACAAAAAATTACATCAGAAAATACTTTCACTAGCAAAATAAAATAAATTTATTAAGTTTATTCTAACCTTCTTGAGTGTAAGTGTGCTTCCATATCCTTCCAATAATAATAAAGAGAGTAAAATAATAAATGTGACAATAAAAATAATAATAGGGTAAACTAATGGAAACGTAATCATAATAGAGTAAATAATAAATGTAATAATAATAAAATAGAATAATAAATGTATTAACAACAATAATAAAGTAAAATAATAAATATAATAATAATAGAGTAAAATAATATAAATGAAGTAATAACAATAATAAGAAATGCATGTAATAATGGTAATAAATAGGGTAAAATAATAAATGTAGTAATAATAATAGAGTAAAATAATACATGTAATTATAACAATAATAAATAGAGTAAAATAATAAATGTAATAATAATAATAATAGAGTAAAATAATAAATGTAATGATAACAGTAGTAAATAGAGTAATATAATAAATGTAATAATAATAATAGGGTAAAATAATGTAAATGTAATAATAATAATAACAAATAGAGAAAAATAATAAATGTACAGTAGAATCTCGCTTATCCAACATAAACGGGCCAGAGAACATTGGATAAGCGAAAATGTTGGATAATAAGGAGGGATTAATGAAAAGCCTATTAAATGCCAAATTACGTTATGATTTTACAAATTAAGCACCAAAACATCATGTTTTACAACAAATCAACAGAAAAAAACGGTTCAATACACGGTAACATTATGTAGTAATTATTTACGAATTTAGCACCAAAACATTGCAATGTATTGAAAAGTTGACTATATAGATAAACAGCTGTGGGTGGGAGGCAGACTGCATTGTATAATACAGTATGTTTGGATAAGCGAGACATTTATTATTTTACTCTATTAATAATAATAATAATAATAATAATAATAATAATAGAGTAAAATAATAAATGTAATAATAATAATAATAATAATAATAATAATAGAGTAAAATAATAATAGGGTAAAATAATTATTTATTTATTTTCGGCATTTATATGCCGCTCTTCTCACCCCGAAGGGGACTCAGAGCAGCTTACAATATATATTTTCATACAATATATTATTTTATTAGCATAGTACAATATCAATATATATTACAATATTGCACTATACCATTATATTGTAATATTATTAGTAATATTACATGTAATGTAAATATATAATTATAATATTGAATTATTATTCCTAGTATTATATTGTATTATATTATATTACAAATTAATAATATTATAATGTAATAATTAATAACTTTGACTTGAGTATAAGCCAAGGGGGGCTTTTTAAGAAAAGGGCTCAAAAACTCTGCTTATATTCGATGTTAGAAGGTGTTAATCGTCTTCCCTACTTATGGATTGTATATTCTGCGGATATGGGTCCTATATTTCCATCTGCCCCTACCTTCCTTTCATTGACAGTGTTAAATCCTGAGTGTTATCAACTGGCATGTTTTACTTAAACATAATATAGTTAGATATAGGAAAAAACCAGTTTAATACACTATCTGTTGCATTGCCCTTTGTACAATGACCCTCAAAACAATCTTCTGGGAGCCCTTTTGGAAGAAAGGGCAGCATGGCAACAATCAGCAGTTATCTGTGACTTGTTAGCAGATTATTCCAAAAATATAACATTAAAGGTCGCCACATTTGCAGCCCAAAAAGTATGAACTAACTATATTAGTAAAGTCCACATTATTCTTAATTTTTCTGGAGTCAAGTACCATTGATGAAGCATTTTAAGATAATTTTCTTTTAAGTCCTAGTCATATGTACTGTATATTCTGGCATATAAGAAGACTGGGCGTATAGGACGACCCCCAACTTTTCCAATTAAAATATAGAATTTGGGATATGCTTGCGGTATAAGACTACCCCTCTTCCAACACACACCAAATAAAAAATTTAAAAGACGACTCCCGGTGTATAAGACTACTCCCGCATGTAAGACGACTCCTGTGTATAAGACTACTCCTGCGTATGATACGACTCCCGCATATAAGATGACCCCTGACTTTTGAGAAGATTTTTTTGGGTTAAAAAGTAGTCTTATACGCCAGAAATATATGGTAAATTTAATTCTTCTCTGCCAGATCTCTTTCCATTCTTTTAATGGTATTTGTCTACCAATATTTCATGCCCATATGAATATGAATTTTTAATTTCTTCTGTTCCTGTAGCCCATCCCAACAGCTTATTATAATTTTTTGTAATTAGTTTTTTCCTAGTTAGAAAGTTTTTGCAGCTTAATATTTTTTCCCCTTGTTTTTTATGCTAGAACCAATTAGAACATGACATTGATAACCCAGGAACAAAAATCATGTTGCATCGTGTAATATATTAATCCAGAAACTCTATATTTTATTTATATCCAGGTATAATTTTTCTCCTTTGCCATATTATGAAGTGGACTGTATTATTGTTGATGGAATTTTTTTTCTTATTTCAGGGCTGAAATAGTTCAGTAGGTGGCACTGTTGCCATTCGTCTCCGTCCACATTCTTTAGTTTCCTGTTTAGTGTCTTAATTATACATTGTTCCCCTTCTGCAGAGATAGTTATCGCTCTCCTCGTTGACTTGCTGGCGGTAGGCGCAAGAGATTGATGGCCCGGTATAAACAGTGTCTGGGTGGGACCTAGTCATAAGCTGGCGTTCCCCGTCTAGATTTAGATACAAAACAGACCTGCGGCCTGTTGGGTTTGTCATCAGCTCCCTTGGAAGCTATTTGGGCTCTTTCCAACCATTGGTTTATATCATTTTATCATAAGTGAAGCATTTTGAATTCCTCAATTAGATGAGGAAAAGCCAAGAGAATCCAATAATCGTATAGTTTTCACCACATTTTGGAACACATTAGTTAACACCCTGAGTACAAGGAAAACTTCTCTTTGAATTGTGATAATTTGGTTTTCTGGTGGAATTAGTGTACAAATAGAACTTAATGAAAACAGGTTTCAAAACTAAACAGTGGCTTGCGGCTTCTGAGTTCTCTGCCGGTCCAACGCAATTGAAATATATCCGTATATTTGGAAATGGAGCTGTCTTCTGGCTCAGGACATTTCCCGTGTGTGTTTTAAATAAAGGGAACCGATCAGCCTTGCAAAGTAATTGGATTATAATATTCTGAATGTTTGTGGCTGAAAGGATCACCGTTTATTTGTGTCTCATCGCCGTCGACCCGAGACCTCATCCCAAATTCCAGGCATAACTACTGCTTGAATTGCTTTAGGAAGGAAACATTATATATCAGTACAATCTTTAAAATAAAACCAAGGTTGTGAAGCAACAGCAGAATCTCCTGATGTTTCGCCCACATTTATGGCAAGTTGTGAAGTGTGGGAAACTAGGCAAGTAGGGTTTATATATCTGTGGAATAATGTCCATGGTGGGAGGAATAATAATAATAATAATAATAATAATAATAATAATAATAATAATAAACTTTATTTATACTCTGCCACCATCTCCCCAAGGGACTTGGAGCTGCTTACATGGGGCCAAGCCCAGCAACACATTCAAAACAACAAGCAATAAACAAAAATAAACAATATAGTTAATGAGAACTCTTGTCTGCTTGAGGCATGTGTGAATGTTTCAGTTGGCCATCTTGATTAGCGTTTAATGACCTTGTAGCTTCAAAGCCTTTCTGATTGCTGCCTAGGGGAATCCTTTGTTGGGAGGTGTTAGCTGTCCCTGGAGTCCCTAGAGGCTCAGTGGGTTAAACCATTGAGCTTCTGAACTTGCTAACTGAAAGGTCGCAGGTTCGAATTATGATAATAATGATGATAATGGAGCCTGTGGTGGCACAGTGGGTAAACCGCTGAGCTGCTGAACTTGCTGACCTAAAGGTTGGCAGTTCGAATCCAGGGAGTGGGGTGAGCTTCCACTGTTAGGCCCAGCTTCTGCCAACCTGGAATAATGCCCAGGGTGGGATAAAGAACTCTTGACTGCTTGAGGCACATATAAATGTTGCAGTTGGCCATCTTGACTAGCATTTAATGCTAGTCAAGCTTAAAAGCCTGTCTATTGCTGCCTGGGGGAATCCTTTGTTGGGAGGTGTTAGCTAGCCCTGGAGACCCTAGTGGTATAGTGGGTTTAACCGCTGAGCTGCTGAACTTGCTGACCGAAAGGTTGGCAGTTCAAATCCAGGGAGCGGGGTGAGCTCCCATTGTTAGGCCCAGCTTCTGCCAACCTGGAATAATGTCCAGGGTGGGATAAAGAACTCTTGACTGCTTGAGGCACATATGAATGTTGCAGTTGGCCATCTTGACTAGCATTTAATGGCCTTGAAGCTCAAAAGCCTGGCTGATTGCTGCCTGGGGGGATCCTTTTTTGGAAGGTGTTAGCTGGCCCTAGAGCCCCTAGTGGTATAGTAGGTTTAACTGCTGAGCTGCTGTACTTACTGATCAAAAGGTCGTAGGTTTAAATCCGGGGAGCGGGGTGAGCTCCCACTGTTAGCCCCAGCTTCTGCCAACCTGGCATTTCGAAAACATGCAAATATGAGTAGATCCATAGGTACCACTCTGGCGGGAAGGTAACGTCGCTCCATGCAGATATGCCAGCCACATGACCTTGGAGGTGACTATGGACCATGCCGGCTCTTCAGCATAGAAATGGAGATGAGCACCACCAGCCAGAGTCAGACACAACTAGACTTAATGTCAGGGGAAAACGTTTACTAGCTGGCCCTGATTGAGTCTTGTTTGGGATTCCCTTCTTTTTGAGTGTTGCTCTTTATTTACTGTCCTAATTTTAGATTTTTTTATATATACTGGTAGCCCAATTTTGTTTATTCTTATGGTTTCCTCCTTTCTGTTGAAATTGTCCACATGCTTGTGTATTTCAATGGCTTCTCTGTGTAGCCTGACATGGTGGTTGTGAGAGTGGTCCAGCATTTCTATGTTCTCAAATAACACCCTGTGTCCAGTTTGGTTCATCAGGTGCTCTGCTACGGCTGACTTCTCTGGTTGAATTCGTCTGCCGTGCCTTTCATGTTCCTTGATTCGTGTTTGGGCAATGCTGCTTTTGGTGGTCCCTATGTAGACTTGTCCACAGCTACATGGTATACAGTACCGTTTTTGTGTTCAGCAATTAGTAGAAGCTTGAATTTTTGAATGGTATTTAAGTTAGCACTCTTGGAATGAATCCAAAACGTGATATCTATTAAGAAAACGCATTCCTAAAGCAGCGTTCTTGTATTCGTTCCATACCAAGGAACCGCCACGTGTTGGAAGCTGAATGTATGTATGCAATTTGACGAAAGCAGGGAGCCAGTGATCGATCCCGGTGTTGTCGAGGATAATGTTTACTGTCTTTGAATGGGACAGGGCTCTGGTGACTGTTTGCGGTTGAAACTCCAGACGGAGGGGTTTTGATCACGATGCAAACAGGGGCAGCAGCAGCTGTAATGAAACCAGCTCCTTATCATCTCACCAAGCCTTAAGGGACAGTCGTGCAGACATCTGCTGGAAGTTGCTGCTACTTTACTCAGTTATTCTTTCTTGCTAAACAGAGAATATTTACAGTCTTGGCCTTTGTTGAACTGCAGTATCACCATATTCCTTGTAATATAGGAGCCTATAGTGCAAATGTCTGGGGGGGGGGGGAACCTATAGATGAAGTCGATAAGGCCACCATTGATGGTGTCCTTCAAAGGTGTGTCTTATACTAGAATCATAAAATAATAGAGTTGGAAGAGACCTCGTGGGCCATCCAGTCCAACCCCATTCTGCCAAGAAGCAGGAAAATCACATTCAAAGCATCCCTGATAGGTGGCCATTCAGCCTCTAAGCCTCCAAAGAAGGAGGCTCCACCACACTCCGGGGCAGAGAGTTCCACTGCTGAACAGCTCTCACAGTCAGGAAGTTTTTCCTCATGTTCAGGTGGAATCTCCTTTCCTGTAGTTTGAAGCCATTGCTTCAAACTTGACCTTGAAGGAACTGGGGGTTCCCATGGCCAACAGGGAGCTCTGGCCTGGGCTGGTCCAGGAGGTCACAAAGAGTTGGAAGCAACTGAACGAATAAATAACAAGACAGAAAGACGGATGATGGGTAGATTACAGATACAGATGATAGAAGGATAGATCAGAGAAAGAGGTGATAGGTACAGATGAGAGACAGATAGATGACAGATAGAAATAATGATAGATGATAGAGATAATAAATAGATAGACGGAATTATAGAATCCTAGAGTTGGATGAGACCTCAAGGGCCATCCAATCCAATCCCCTGCCAAGAAGGAGAAAAATTGCATTCAAAGCACCCCTGACAGATGCCCATTCAGCTTCTGTTTCAAAGCCTCCAAAGAAGGAGCCTCCACCATACTCCGGGGCAGAGAGTTCCACTGCTGAACAGCTCTCACAGTCAGGAAGTTCTTCCTCATGTTCAGGTGGAATCTCCTTTCTTGTAGTTTGAAGCCATTGCTTTGTGTCCTAGTCTCCAGGGAAGCAGAAAACAAGCTTGCTCCCTCCTCCCTGTGACTTCCCCTCATACATTTCTTCATGGCGTTCATCCTGTCTCCTCTCAGCCTTCTCTTCTGCAGGCTAAACATGCCCAGCTCTTTAAGCCGCTTCTCATCGGGATTGTTCTCCAGACCCTTGATCATTTTAGTCACGCTCCTCTGGACTCATTCCAGCTTGTCAACATCTCCCTTCAATTGTGGTGCCCAGAATTGGACACAATATTCCAGGTGTGAACTAACCAAGGCAGAGTAGAGCATGGGGAGCATGACTTCCCTGGATCTAGACACTAGACTCCTATTTATGCAGGCCAAAATCCCATTGGCTTTATTAGCTGCCGCATGACTTTGTTGGCTCATGTTAGTTATTCTGTTATACTGAGTTATTCTTTCTTGCTAAACAGATAATATATACAGTCTTGGCCTGCAGTATCACCACATTCATTTTTACAGCTTGGAATATAGGAGCCTACAGTGCAAATGTCTGGAAACCCTATAGGGCAAATGTCTGAAAAAAATCCTATAGACGAAGTCTCTAAGGCCACCATTGATGGTGTCCTTCAAACGTATGTCTTGTACTGCTATTAACAGAATGGTCAGGAAGTCATTATGTGATCTATGGCACAAATCTTTGGACAAATTGTTTTAAAATCTAATGCTAAAACCCTATGCACCAGTGTTTCTTAACCTGGCGGTCAGGACCTGGGGGGGGGGGGATTCACTAAAGGGGTGTCAGAGGGGTTGGGACCCCGGGGTGGTTTTGAGGGGGTGTCAGAGGGGTCGTCAAAGACCATCAGAAAACACAGTAGTTTCTGTTGGTAATGGGGTTTCTGTGGGGGAAGTTTGGCCTAATTCTATCATTGGTGGGGTTCAGAATGCTCTTTGATTGTAGGTGAACGATACATCCCAGTAACTACAAGATCTGTTTTCCCCAAACCCCACCAGTGGTCACATTTGGGCATATTGAGGATTCATGCCAAGTTTGGTCCAGATCCATCATTGTTTGAGTTCACAGTGTTCTCTGGATGTAGGTGAACTACAACTCCCAAACTCAAGGTCAATGCCCACCAAACCCTTCCAGTATTTTTTGTTGGTCATGGGAGTTCTGTGTGCCAAGTTTGGTTCAGTTCCCTCATTGGTGGAGTTCAGAATGCTCTTTGATTGTAGGTGAACTATAAATTCCAGAAACTACAACTCCCAAATGACAAAAATCAACCCCCACCCCACCAGTATTCAAATCTGGGCATATCGGGTATTTGGTCCAGTGAATGAAAATGCATCCTGCATATCAGATATTTACATTACAATTCATAACAGTATAAAATGAGAGTTATGAAGTAGCAACGAAAATAATGTTATGGTTGGGGGTCACCACAACATGAGGAACTGTATTAAGGGATCATGGCATTAGGAAGTTGGACATATTGGGTGTTGGTGCCAGACTTGGTCCAGGGAATGAATGAAAATACATTCTGCGAGTAATCCGATATTTACATTACGTTTCATAACAATAGCAAAATTACAATTGTGAAGTAGCAACAAAAATAATGTTATAGTTATTTATTTACTATTTATTTATTTACTATACTTGTATACCACCTTTCTCAGCCTATCGGCAACTCAAGGCGCTTTATATATTACTAATAAGGTGTTACCACTTTCAGTACATGAACTGTAATGAGAATTACAAAGAGGGGGCTTTAGTTTTAGTCTCTTTTCGTTGGTTGGGGGTCACCACAACATGAAGAACTATATTAAGGTGTCACGGAATTAGGAAGGTTGAGAAACACTGTTATAGCCCATAAAATCCTATATTCTAATACATTAATTAGCCCTTAAAGTGGCGCAAGAACTTTTACATGCCTTTCTTCTCTCTGTGAGACACAGCCTCATGTACCCGATCCTTGGAAATGGCTCACCAAGGGCAGTGGCACCATTTAAATTGACAGGAGTTGATCATCTAAGCCCTTTACACATGTGCAGGGCTAGACATGTTATTCTAGATGTCAGCATTGCTTTTTTGGTGCTGGCCTGCTCGGTACTGAATAAATAAATATTTCAGCATTGAGACAGGACTCGAATTACTCGCAGGAGCCCAGGGGACCTTGGCTTTCTCTGCCTTTCCAGCTCCAGCAGACCTAGATGCAGAATTTCAGCTTTAATACAGCCTTGTTTCCTTTGTTGACATATTTTTGGAGTCTTGGAGTGATAAGGAAGAGGAGAGAGAAAATATATGAGGTTTATGCAAGATTTCCCCCACCCTTTATTTTATTTTGTACACATTAACTGTACAGTATTTGCAGATTTAGGTTAGAAGCAAAGAGAGCCATTACATTCAATTGGATTGGTTCTTTCCTCGTCTTTTCAAATGGGTTTGCAAATTTCAAAGTTCAGGAGTTCTTTAAAGTAACAGGAGAATGGTATTATGAAAATGCAGAGTGAATACAGGGTGCCTTTTATTATGCACTAGCTTGGAGTTATTTGAGAAAGGCATTGTTTGTTTTTCAAAGTTTGTTAATATCAGTTTGGTAATGTATAATGCTATTTATTAGAAAAAGCCAATCTTTCCTTTTGGTTTTTTTAATGAATACTCCCAATAGAAAATGAATGGGGATGTGGGTGAACTATTATTTATTTATTTATTTCACAGTTTTATATACCGAGCTTCTCAACCTCACTGAGGGACTCAGCCCGGTTTCCAGCCATAAAAAACATACACTCATTAAAATATCATATATCACAATTACAAAAACAACTTTAAAAACACTATATATAAAACTACAGTGGTCAGTCGTCCTATTAAGATGGATCTACATCAACTTCCATCCAGGGTCCTATGGTGTTGTCTCATTCCTCGAAGGCCTGACTCCACAGCCACGTCTTCACCCGTTTCCTAAATGTTAGGATGGATGGGGCGGTTCTGGCCTCCAGAGGGAGAGAGTTCCAGAGTTGCGGGGCCACCACCGAGAAGGCCCTGTCCCTCGTCCCCACCAGGCGCGCTTGCGAGGCCGGTGGGACCGAGAGCAGGGCCTCTCCAGATGATCTTAATAATCTTGATGGTTCGTAGGGGAGAATACATTCGGAGAGGTAAACAGGGCCGGAGTCGTTTAGGGCTTTATAGGTCAACACCAGCACTTTGAATTGTGCTTGGAAGCTAATTGGCAGCCAGTGGAGCTGGCGTAACAGTGGAGTGGTGTGCTCCCTGTACCCAGCCCCCGTTAGTAATCTGGCTGCCGCTTCCGGGCAGTCTTCAAGGGCAACCCCATGTAGAGAGTGTTGCAGTAGTCTAAGCGGGATGTAACCAATTCCCAGAATCGTGGGGCAATCCTTCCCTGCCATTATTCAATTATTATTATTATTATTATTATTATTATTATTATTTATTAACTTCATTTGTACCCCGCTACCATCTCCCCAAGGGACTCGGTGCAGCTTACATGAGGCCGAGCCCAAACACAACAACAAAAGCAAGAAAACAGCAATACAAGCAATTAAAAACATAGACAATAAGATAAACAACATTATCAATAAAACAACACACAATTAAAAACAGAGGGGTGGCCAAATGTAAAGTTAAAATTGGAAATAATGCTGGGCCATCAACGAAAGGTGCTACAAGTGTTTGTTGAGGGCATACAAGCAGACTCAGGGAAATGTAAAGTGCTTTGGAGGACAAAGTGCTATGGGATTCATTATTCCGGGAAGGCACACTAGGACAGCCACGTCTTCAAGCTCTTCCTGAAAACTGCCAGGGTTGGGGCCTGTCTGATGTCTTTAGGGAGTGAGTTCCAGAGTCGAGGGGCCACCACCGAAAAGGCCCTCTCCCTCGTCCCCACCAAACGCGCCTGCGATGCTGGTGGGATCGAGAGCAGGGCCTCTCCGGAAGATCGAAGGGATCGTGTGGGTTCGTATACAGAGATGCGATCACGTAGGTAGGTGGCTATGTTGGGTCTGTGTGCCAAGTTGGGTTCAGATCCAATATCAGCTGGGTTCAGTGCAAACCCCTCCAGTCTGTTCAACAACAACAACAACAACAACAAACAAACAACTGAAATCGCGGTTTTGGAACCAGGCTTTTGGCTAGCAGGCACAATGGCACTTTGGACATTGAATTGGACCATACAATGATTGTTGTGATAATGGAAACGGCTATGATTGTATAATTAATGTTATTGTTTTAATCTATTGTGTTTTTATGGTTTTATATTGTTGCTATATTATGATATTGCGGCATCGAATTGTTTCCAGTGTTAGGCGCTCCGAGTCCTCCCTCGGGGGTTGAGTAGGGCGGGGGTAAAAATGTTGTAAATAAAATAATAAACAAACAACAGCAAAACTTTATATATTGCTCTTATCTCCCCGAAGGGACGCAGAGCAGTTTCATCAATACATGCAGAGTAAACAACATAAACATAAAATTAACAAAGCAATATAAGCATAAAAATCACAATAGCGCATATATATTTAAAATAATCCTGCCTGTTCAAGGCAATTTAAAAAGGCCGGGTCGAGGTTAGTGCTATTTCTAGAGCGCCCATGAAATTAAGTGCAATGTTATAGCAGGCAACCACAATAATAGGTATTGTTCAGTTCCTGATCAATTTCTCTGTGTTTGCTGCGTGCCATAGGAAAGGTTAGGAAGCATTAAGGGAGTGGCAGTGGGCTGGGTCATGCAAAGTCCACACAAGGAACCCTGGGATGCCTGCCTGTGGTGGAGGAAACACATCAAATCTAGGTTGAAAATCTCCCCGAATGAAAGCATTCCTTGGGTGGTGGGCCATAGGGTTTGTGGAGGAGGTTGGCAGCGTTTGGGCTACATGTTCATGGTGCTCACTCTAACCTGCAATGTCAGTTCAGGGAGTGCCTTTGGAGGCTTCTCAGCACTTGGGACTATAGCCTGTTTGTGTAAGTGGAGGCTGTTTGTGTAAGTGGATACCTCCTCCACATACACACATACACATTTTTCACTTTTATTATGTGTATAGGAAAAAGGAAAGGTTTTATTTCTCCTGACATTAAGTCCAGTCATGTCCGTGTGGTGCTCATCTCCATATCTAAATCAAAGAGTTGGCGTTGTCCGTAGACACCTCCAAGGTCATGTGGCCAGCATGACTGCATAGAGTGCCGTTATGCGTATAGATTTTATTATTCTATGTATAAATTTTATTTAATAAAAACAATTGAAATTCATACCTATCATGGATGAAAACTGGGGGGGGGGGGGGGACTCTACATCTAAAGGACCCCAAAACCCATTTTGGCAGCGACATCTAAAGCAGTGGTTTTTTGACCAGGGACCACTTTGAGTCTCCAACATTAAGTACCAAAAGGATTACGAATCAGTTTTTGGTTAATTTTAGGTTCGGTTTGGTTATTTGCAGTGCTGATTCAGAAAATTGCATTGGATAGACCACATCAGCTCTAGTTTTTGATATAGAACATATGCCATCCAGTAGTCGTCATCTGCTCACCCTCAGGCACTATAGGAGGGAGTCAGCTGCATTAAGATCACTAAGGTCATGAGTTCGAAGCCAACCCGGGTCGGAGTGAGCTTCCGACCAATTTGTGTAGTTTGTTGTCAACCTTTGCAGCCTGAAAGACAATTGAATCTGTCAAATAGAAAATTTAGGTACCCCATATGTGGGGAGGCTAATTTAACTAATTTACGATGCCATAAAAATCTCCAGCAATCATGTAAAGAATGAGGAAGTACTTCATCAGTGTCACAAATGGACGGTGAAGCGACAGCTCCCCTGGTGGCCAGAATACCCTCATGAAAAAGCTGGATTGTTAAATAGCCTCTGAGTGTTTGTCTATATATGTTGTGTGTCTATGGCATTGAACCTTTAACATGTATGCGTACATTGTAATCTGCCCTGAGTCCCCTGCGGGGTGAGAAGGGAGGAATATAAATACTGTAAATAAATAAGTAAATAAATAAATACAATAATAATATTTTGGAGCACCACATTGCCATATCCCTGAGGAACTTCAGAATTCTTTTTCTGTAGGAATTTCAAGAGGTGTTCAGTTGACCTTGAAAAATAATGAGATTTGAACATGGTTGAACCTTGTGCAGAAGCAAATGTTTCTGTAACGGTTCCTTTCTTTTGTCAGTACCTTCTCAATTGCTCCATGCTTCTCTTGCTTCAGCCCCGCAGGCTGTATCCGCTGTGCACAGGGTGATGGGGGAACGGGAGGGCTGTATTGGCGGCCCAGGCCCCAGGGCCCTGCATCCGGGGATCGTGTGTCAGCGGGACAAAGGGATGGCGCCAACCGTCCTGCCGTGTGCGCCAGCAACTAGAATTAATTACCAACCAATCGAATCCGTCGCAGCCCATTGGTAAAC
This sequence comes from Anolis sagrei, assembly GCF_037176765.1. Taxonomy (NCBI): domain Eukaryota; kingdom Metazoa; phylum Chordata; class Lepidosauria; order Squamata; family Anolidae; genus Anolis; species Anolis sagrei. Next base: position 11,016,715 of record NC_090029.1, read on the forward strand.
TAATTGGTAATTTTAGCCGTACGTCTATATGTAGTTATCGGGAGGCCTGTAAGCGACGCTTTCAGAGCCACTTTTGTTCGGCTGCCTCCCGCTCGACAAAATGGCCTTCATAGCTTTCGGGAGGAAGATGTGCATCAGTGGCTATGGGGCCGCTCCGGTTGCTTGTCTTGTTTGTATTCCCTTGTTCGTAAAACAGGACTTGGGTTTCAGGCTGTTGGCCCTGATAATTTTGGTAAACGGTGGAGCGCAGCACTCATCGGAAAAGGCTCCTTAAAGCCATTCATTGTAAAATGTTGCGCTTGTGAGCCATCGTTAGAGAGGAGACAACCCCTCTCCTCTGATGGAGACGGGAATTCTTGACCGAGGTGCACTCCACTTTCTCCTTCTGGTCTGTTAACATTGGATCCAGGTGGACTCACCCACTTCTCTACTGCCTTCCACTTTACAGAACATTATTGCCTTTTCCACGACATGATGTCATGCAGATATATCTAGAAAAATATAACTCCACTTAGGCAGAAAAAAAGAAATTCAAAGAACCCTTTTGGTTTGTTTCATGATGGTTTCCAACAGAATGTTAAACCTAGTGCTTTTGAGTCAGGCAGAAACAAGTAAGGGAACGAACTCCAACTAGGACGAAGTCATTACTTCTAGAGAAAGAAAGGACTTATAGCCATCAAAGTCTTATTGCAAGGAGAATGAGTTTGAATGAGACACATTCCCGAGAGTCTGGTAGAGTTCGATCTTACATTCCCCAGTGTTTTGTGCTAGGCCAGTTGGCTATGTTTACCATTTAAATGACTGAAGAATCCCTGGCATTGTATTCCTAACCCATGCTATACAGGAGAGCTGGAATATATTGAGGAATATAAGTCCGACTTTGCTGTTCAGGGCCTTCAGGTCCATTCCAACTTACCTGAGGTTTTCTTGGCAAAATTTGCACCAAAGAGGTTTATCCTTGCCTCCCCCTAAGGCTGAGAGAAAGTGACTTATCTGAAGTCATTTGCTGGATTTTCTTGGATTGAAACCTGTTAGGCAAGTGGGCTTATTAACAAAAGACCCTCCTCATAAATGCACAGCAGAGTATCTTATTAGCAGCAGCGTAACCCGGCACCAGTAGCCCAAAGTGATAAAAAGAACAAAAAACATACAGACCAATCTTATCTCTTCCTTAGGAGGCTTTTCTTTGTAGTTATTTATTATTTTACTCGGTTATTATTGTTATCCAACTTACCTGTTGGGCGAGTGGGCTTATTAATAACTAGCCACCCCCTGCCACGCGTTGCTGTGGCCCACATGGGGGTTCTGTGTGGGAGGTTTAGCCCAATTCTATCGTTGGTGGGATTCAGAATGCTCTTTGATTGTAGGTGAACTATAAATCCCAGCAACTATAACTCCCAAATGTCAAGATTCTATTTCCCCCAAACTCTACCAATGTTCACATTTGGGCATACTGAGTATTTGTGTAGAGTTTGGTCCCGATCCATCATCGGGACCAAACTCTACAGTGCTCTCTGTATATAGGTGTCCACAGTGCTCTCTGTATATAGGTGAACTACAACTCCAAAATCAAAGGACACTGCCCTCCAAACCCTTCCATTATTTTCTGTTGGTCATGGGAGAACTTTGTGCCAAGTTTGGCTCAATTCTTTCATTGGTGGTGTTCAGAATGCTCTTTGGTTGTAGGTGAACTATAAATCCCAGCAACTACAACTCCCAAATGACAAAATCTTTTTTTTTTTTTGAGTGAAGGACATACATTGGGTTGTTAGGTGTATTGTATCCAAATTTTGTGTCAATTCGTCCAGTGGTTTTTGAGTTCTGTTAATCCCACAAACGAACATTACATTTTTATTTATATAGATAAATAACCTTTTTTACATTTTTTCCAGCCTTAAAAAAGGGCTCAAAAACTCGGCTTATACTTGAGAATATACAGTATACCATACCAAAGCACATGTGTGTGTGTGTGTGTGTATGTGTGTGTGTGTGTGTGTGGGTTTTCCTTGCCCATTAGCTTGTTTCAGCCTCTGTCCCTTCCTTCAGAGATGCGACTACTTAAACACAACCTTCATCGCACTTATAAATGAGGCCTTGCAAAGGTTTGAGTTTGGAGTCAGAGGTGGAGATGGAATTGAGGGTCACCTGCCATATTTATTTCCAGAACTGCCTGCCTTGGCTTTTCTCCTCACTGAAAGACTCCCAAGAATGTTTGCAGGTATTGATGCCTCAATGGCTGTGTTGCGGTTTCATTTCTTTCCGTCAATGTTTCTGTTGTAGGAGGTGCTCATGATGCTGGACAACTACGTCCGAGATTTCAAGGCTTTGATTGACTGGATACAGCTCCAGGAGAAGCTAGAGAAAGCAGATGCACAAAGCAGGTGAGCAGGAAACTGTCTCCATGTATCCTTTTCTTTTATACAAATAGCTTTGTTTAGCATCCTTCTTGAATTCAAATTGGGACTGGAGAGAAACTGACAAGTGAAGACTGTTGCTTTCATGCCCAACCAGTCTGCTTTTCTGAAGTATCTGTCTAGCATTATACGTTCTTGAGAAAACGTTAGCCGTAAGGCCAGGTAGAAGGGATGTGCAAAACAACTGTATAGTGTGTAAATCTTCTGCAGCCTGTTAGTGTGTTAGTGCTCGTAGATTAAGTAGGCACATCCCTTAACCTTTTAAAATTTGTGTTCCATTTTTAATTGCCAGACCTACTTCACTCGCATGGGAAGTTAAAAAGATGTCCCCAGGACGCCACGTCATTCCAAGCCCCTCGACGGATAGAATCAGTGTCACGTCAAATGCACGGAGAAGTTTGAATTTCGGGTATGAGAGCGTGTACTTTTTAATGATTCCTTGGGTGAGAATTGGGATCGATCTGATCGTTGTTGTCGATTGCTCTCTGTAGCTTTGGTTGCTATTATTATTATTTATTATTTACAACATTTGTATACCGCTTTTCTCACCCCGAAGGGGACTACATTCACTAATATTGATTTGTCACACAGCATATAGAAAAAAGTTTTTATTTTATTAACTCTGTGAGTTAAACATTTAAAAAACCGTTACAAATCCATATGATACAGTGTATTCTTAGGCTGGTTGATGCTTAAGCAAGGCATCCCACATCTCTGTTCCTTTTCCCCCTCATTCTCCATTTTCTAGCATAGTACAGTATCAGTATTATATATTACTATATTGTACTATACCATTATCTATATAAATAAAAATGTAATGCTCATTTGTGGGATTAACATAACTCAAAAACCACTGGACGAATTGGCACCAAATTTGGACACGACACCTATCAGGCCAATGAGTGACCATCACTCATAAAAACACTGAAAAACACTGCAGACGGGACTTAAGGAGCCAAAAAACAAAACAAAAAAATACATTACAACACATGCACAAAACCACATATGTACACAAACACACATATATACACATATACACAAATATATACAGAAATAAACACACACATATATGCAGACACAAAACATACACTGAAAGAGGGAAGGAAGGAAGGAAGGAAGGAAGGAAGGAAGGAAGGAAGGAAGGAAGGAAGGAAGGAAGGAAGAAGAGAGAGAAAGAGGGAAAGAAGGGGGAAGGAGAAAAGGAAAGAAAGAAAGGTAGAGAAGGAAGAAGGAAAAAAATGAAAAAAAGAAGGAAGGAGAGAAAGAACGAAAGAGAGAAAGACCAAGAAAAGGAAGGAAGGAAAGAGATAGGAAGGATTTAACCAAAGAGCAAAGGAAGTAAGAAAAGAAACAGATAGAAAAGGAAGAAAGAAGAAGGGAAAGAAAAAGAGGGAGGGAGGGAGGGAGGGAGGGAGGGAAGGAAGGGAAGAAAGGAAGAAAGAAAGAAAGAAAGAAAGAAAGAAAGAAAGAGGGAAAGTTGGCCACAGCAATGCGTGGCGGGTACAGCTAGTATTGTAATATTATTAGTAATATTGCATGTAATATAAAATATATAATTATTGTATTTTTAGTATTAGCATTATATTGTATTACATTATTTATTATAACAGCCTACCGGCTGTTAGGAATTGTGGGAGTTGAAGTCCAAAACACCTGGAGGGCTGAAGTTTCCCCATGCCTGTTGTAGGGCCTGTTCCAGTAGAATGACATAGCCACACAACCCGAAAAACCCACAGCACCCAGTGCTTCTAGTCATGGAAGCCTTGGACAACACATTGTTCTGTTCCTGGTTTGAAAGTGTTATTTCTTGTGCAATTGTGCGGTCTTACCTTGAAAGTAGTTGTTATACTCCAGAAACTTTGTTTCTGTGGCTTCCATAGGCTATGTTGCATTGGTTGAGACTCTATGAGATATTCATTGGAAAACTAGAACAAAATATGCTGCAGGATGATCCCACAAAAGCAAACGTTTTTGCAAGTTTAATAAATGATAGAACCAATTAGGAAATGACATTTATAATCCGGGAATAAAAGCCATGCTACATAGTGTAATTGGGACTTGAGCATCTATGAATATTGATATTAACAGGGGGTCCTGGAATTAAAACCCAGCAGATACCAAAAGGCCCACTGGATTCAGTACAGATCTGTGCTTGTATCTTGATAGTTGGTTAAAACTATATTTATGGTGATGTTACTCCATAAGCTGAAGCAGCGGGTGCCAAGAGGAATTTGTAAGCAAATTGTTAGAATACATGGGAAATGTAAATATTCTGAGAAGCACTTTAATTACCCGTTGGATTGCTCCCCCTACTTTTCATTTAAAACGCTCCTACTAGATACATCCTACCTCTGTTCATGTCCAGCGTTTATTTTTAAAGTTTTAACTACTACATTTAGCTATAGGTTTTTAAATCTTTATGTGTTTTGTCTATATGTGAGTTATATTAATTATATTGTTTATTTGCTGATTGCTTGTTGTTTTTATTGATGTGTTGTTGGGCTTGGCCTCATGTAAGACGCTCCGAGTCCCTTGGGGAGATGGTGGCGGGGTATCAATAAATGTATTATTATTATTATTATTATTATTATTATCATCATCTGTGATGGAACTTTGGGGCACATGGATTTTCCTGCCTTTTAGGGCCCCGCCTGCAGCAGTGTCCTCTAACCGCCTGGCTCCATCAGGAGTGAGTTGGGCCGACAAAGTGAAAGCCAACCACACGGCAGTGGCTCCCATTTCAGAGACGCAAGCGCGCATGCCAACGCCGGTCCAGAAGTCTTCACGGAGAAATGGCAAGTGCTTAGGGGTCCTTCTTTTGAGAAACCATTTGCTTAAAAGTGGGTAATGATTGCATTTCCATTGTTGTGCTTATTATCACAAGGAGAATGAGTTCCAATGAGACACATTCCTGAGAACCTGGTAGAGTTCGATCTTACATTCCCCAGTGTTTTGTGCTAGGCCGGTTGGCTATGTTTATCATTTAGATGACTGGAGAATCCCTGGCATTGTATTCCTAACCCATGCTATATAAGAGAGCTGGAATATATTGAGGAATATACGTCCGACTTTGCTGTTCAAGGCCTTCAGGTCCATTCCAACTTACCTGGGATTTTCTTGGCAAGATTTGTTCCAAAGAGGTTTATCCTTGCCTCACCTGGAGAAACTGACGTATCTGAAGTCACTTGCTGGATTGTTGTAGGTTTTTCGGTCTATATGGCCATGTTCTAGAAGCATTTCTTCATGACGTTTCGCCTGCATCTATGGCAAGCATCCTCAGAGGTTGTGAGGTCTCACAACCTCTGAGAATACTTGCCATAGATGCAGGTGAAATATCAGGAGGGAATGCTTCTAGAACATGGCCATATAGCCCGAAAAACCTACAACTCCCATTGATTCCAGCCATGAAAGCCTTCGACAATCACTTGCTGGATTTTCTTGGATTGAAATCTTTTGGGCAAGTGGGCTTATTAACAAAAGACCCTCCTTATAAATGCACAGCAGAGTAACCTATCAGCAACAGCGTGACCCAGTATAAGTAGCCCAAAGTGATTAAAAAGAACAAAAACATACAGACCAATGTTATCTCTCCCTTAGGAGGCTTTTCTTTATGGCAAAATAATATGGTTGCACTATTTACAAGAACAAGGTTTCCATAAACACAAATAAAGTTCTTTGCACTTCCTTCTTTGCTTCCACACTGGGTTTCTTTCTCATGCAGATAAACAGTTTTGCTCTCACAGAGCCTCTTCTCACACCGAAGTTACACAGGAGCTTCATACAGGAGTTTTTTATACACACAGCAGCCTTCACACACTATGGACTCCAACCTGGGGCTTCCTTTCACTGAAGCTTCTCACACTGAGGCCTACAAACACTGAGACCTACCTCACACTGGAGCTTCACTCATCAAGCTTTCTCACACTGAGGGCTCTCTCAGACTGAGGTCTTTCTCCCACTAAGGCAAAATAACTCTGAGGCCTTTCTCTCATACTGAGGCCTACTAACACAATGAGGCTCTTTTCCCACAGAGACCTGAGGACAACTGAGCTACAGACTGAGAACAACTAAGCTATAGTAAAATAATATGGTTTATTTTATCATGGTTTAATACATTTGTTATACATTTGTTTTACAGCAGATACATATTATTCAATACAACCTAACATACTAACAAAAAAACCAATCTAAAATAATAATAATAATAATAATAATAATAATAATAATAAGGTTGCACTATTTACAAGAACAAGGTTTCCATAACACAAATAAAGTTCTTTATACTTCCTTCTTTGCTTCCACACTGGGCTTCTTTCCCATGCAGATAAACAGCTTTGCTCTCACTGAGCTCCCTCTCACATCAAGGAGCTTCACACAGTAGCTTTTTACACACAGCAGCCTTCACACCAGAGCTTCATCCTGATTCTTCCTCTCACTGGAGCTTCTCACACCAGGTCTACTCATATTGAGGCCTATTAACACTGAGGCCTACTTCACACTGAGGCTTTTCTTCCACTGAGGCGAACTAACACTGAGGCTTCATCATATTGAGGCCTAGTAACACACTGAGGCCTTCTGCCACAGAGACCTCTCACTAACTGAGGGCTACTAAGCTACAGGCATACCTGCTTATATTGAACTGCAGCTTTTGCTGAGTTATTGCATCCATTTAACCCTTTCAGTGCTTGACTCACATTTTTATAATGAAAAATACCTAGTTAATTTTCAATATTTCTAATCAAACCCTGGTTTCCTTGATTCCTAGAGACCCCACTTGCTTTGCTACCTATGCATTCAAATCTAAACCATGATTTATTTGAATAAGCTAAAATCATGTAAATTATTTGTGTCGCCTGAACCTTTTTGCTGTCCAGGTCTTGTGCCAACCTTTTAAAGACTTAACAGATTTATAGTGGCACAGAAAATTGCAGTAGTTTATGTATGCCACAATAAATCTTTTAATTTTAAAGCCAACGCCAGAGTCGTAAGTGTTCTCCTCTAGAGTGTGACGGCGTCTCACCTGACTTTGAAAACAAGCATAAATTGGAGTCCCATTCAATGTTGGTCATAATGATGAAAATAAAGCCATTTGCTTGTTATTCTTATTTAAGGAAAACCCTTCACAAGATTTTTATACGTATCACAAAACACAGAGATTGCTACTGACTCAAATGGTGTTGAGTTTCACAGGTTCGGAAATGTACAAGCGGCCCCTCAAGAGCTAATGTCGTCAGGAAAAAGATGGGGCGTAAACTGGCAGTCTGTAGAGACCCGCCGTAAAAAAGAACTACGTTAAAAGCGATAATGGGTTGCTTGTTCTTCAAGTACAATCAGTGTCCAGGCTTGATGTAGTCTCTTCCTTGAAAAGTCTTTCTGGCTATGGGATTTGGTAGCCAGAGAGTTGAGAACCTTTCTTTGGAAGAGAGATAATCAATTCAATTCCATGTATTAGTTATTTTTAGAACGTTTCTCCTGGGATGGGTTCTTTGTTGAGCAAGTGGGCTTATTAACAAAAGACCCTCCTCATGAAGGCACCACAGAGTAACTTATTAGCAGCAGCATGACCAAGCACCAGTAGCCACAAGAGATAAAAAGAAGAAAAACACACAGACCAATGTTATCTCTTCCTTAGGAGGCTTTTCTTTATAGCAAAATAATCTGGTTGCACTATTTACATGAACAAGGTTTCCATAGCACAAATAAAGTTCTTCATACTTCCTTCTTTGCTTCCACATTGGGCTTCTTTCTCATGCAGATAAACAGCTTCACTCTCGCAGAGCTTCCTCTTACACTGAAGTTACAAAGGAGCTTCACACAGTAGCTTTATACACACAGCAGCCTTCATGCATGGTGGCCTTAATAATAACAGCAATAATAATATTAATAATAATAATACTTTATTTATATTTCACCCTTTTCACCCCAAAGGGGACTCAGGGCGGATCACACTACACATATACGGAAACATTCAGTGCCGCTTTGTATAGACAGTACACAGACTGACAGACCAGAAGGAGGTGGTTTGTTTCTATTCAGGGTCCAGCTGTTTTTGGTGACATGGAAGGTTGGGCGCGAGTCCTGGGCGTGTTGTTGCTCTATCCTCTATGATGAAGAACTGTCAGGACTTCCTCCTTCCTTTTGGTCACGCAGCATTTTCTGATCTTCTTTCTTTATGGCGTTGTAAAACACACACACACACACACACACACACTACTTTTCACGGTACCTAATTTCTCTAATCACAGCTAAAGCTGTTTTTGAATTGCTTAGATAAACTGTGATCTAGGCTAACAGTTGGCAGCTCACGCCAACCCGGGGCTTCAAACTTGCAACCTTTTGGTTGATAGATCTTGTAATTGCTGATTATTTACCAGCTGTACTAAACATCTGGCCTTTAACCTGGGGCCTATCTCACCGAAGTTTCTGACACACCAGGCTTACTCACACCGAGGCCTACTAACACTGAAGTCTTTCTCCCACTGAGGCCTTCTCACACTGAGGGCTTTCTCAAACTGATGCCTCTCTCAGTCTGGCAAACTGACACTGAGGCCTACTCATACTGAGGCCTACTAACACACTGGGACCCTTCTCCCACAGATACTTTTCACAGACTGAGGGCCACCAGAGACTGAGGGCTACTAAGCTACAGGCATGCCTGCTTATATTGAACTTTTGCTGAGTCAGCTTTTGCTGAGTCATTGCATCCATTTAACCTATTTGTTGCTTGACTCACATTTTTCTAATTAAAATACCTAGTTAATTTTTAAATATTTCTGGGTGTATTTTGTCCTCAGAGAACTAAACCCCATTGAACTAAACCCCATTGATTTCAATGGGACTTATTGCAAGGTTTTTCAGAAGCAACTATTGCATGGTGAATTTTTAAACACCTTTGCAGAAGCATACAAGGAGCTCGGCCTGTCATTAAACATCGAGAAAACCAAAGTGCTCTTCCAGCAGTCACCGGCCAGTCCCTCTCCAATGCCAGAAATACAGCTTAATGGTGTAACATTAGAAAATGCTAGCCATTTCCGCTCCCTTGGCAGCCACCTTTCCACCAAAGTCAACATTGACACTGAAATTCAACACCGCCTGAGCTCTGTGAGTGCAGCATTTTTCCGAATGAAGCAGAGAGTGTTTGAGGACCGGGACATCCGTAGGGAGACCAAGGTGCTTGCTCATAAAGCTATTGTCCTCCCAACCCTGCTATACGCCTGCGAGACGTGGACTGTCTACAGATGTCACATGGAACTCCTGGAATGATTCCATCAGCGCTGCCTCCGGAAAATCCTGAAAATCTCTTGGGGAGACAAACGGACAAACGTCAGCATGCTGGAAAAGAAGCAAAGACCACCAGCATTGAAGCTATGGTCCTCCGCCATCAACTCCACTGGACTAGCCATGTTGCCCGGATGCCCGACCACCATCTCCCAAAGCAGTTGCTCTATTCCGAACTCAAGAACGGAAAATGGAATGTTAGTGGGCAGGAAAAGAGATTGAAAGATGGGCTCAAAGCCAACCTTAAAAACTGTGGCGTAGACACTGAGAACTGGAAAGCCCTGGCCCTTGAGCGCTCCAGCTGGAGGTCAGCTGTGACCAGAAGTGCTGCAGAACTTGAAGAGGCACGAATGGAGGGTGAAAGAGAGAAACGTGCCAAGAGGAAGGTGCGTCAAAACAACCCCGACCGGGACCGCCTTCCACCTGGAAACCAATGCCCTCACTGCGGGAGAACATGCCGATCAAGAATAGGGCTCCACAGTCACCTATGGACCCACCACCAGGACACTACACTTGGAGGACCATCATCCTTGGACTATGAGGGATTGCCTAAGTAAGTATTGCCTGGTAAGGATATATAGGATTGCAACCAAATCCTTCCCCTCTCTGATCTGGCATACTATGCCATTATAGTGCGGTGAATCCATACTCACAGCCATGTTTCCTTCTTTTGATGTTTCAAGAGGGATAGCCAGAGAGCTCTCATGCCTCACCAAATGACACACCCCAGCATTACATAAGATTCAGCCATGGCAGTTAAAGTGGCACATAGCTATGTTTGTGCAGCGTGAAAGGTCCCCCAGAGACTGATTTTTATTTGTGGCAATTGTCGGCCAATATTTTTCGATACGGAGGACTTTGTTCGGTGGCATTTCTGAATGAATAGGATGCTGTAAGCGAACTTAAGCAAGGAGCGGATCACAGGAATATTGCCACATCTATCGCAGGGTAATTTATTTCCCCAGCTCTTAGCAGAGGATTTATAGCATTGTAAAGATATGGAATCCCTGCTGGAAACTAGATGCCTATTCCCTTCTCTTTGATTCCTTTCTTCCTTTTTGTGATGCCTCCTATATATTTATGCCTTTTTCTGAGTGGCTCGGCTGGGGCCATGGTCTACACCCTTCCTTTCTAGTCCCTTGCAATAGCATTTTATTATCATTAGTTTTTATTGTTTTGTCTCTTTTTTGGCCATGAAGTCCGCCCTAGGTGATATTACGCATAGGCAGATCTCTGAAAAGTTGACTTTTTGGCCCGTAAGGCCCTGAATCCAACCTGCATAGGATTCTGGGGTTGGTGGCCCCAAAAGTACCGTATATACTCGAGTATAAGCTGATCCAAATATAAGCCGAGGCACCTAATTTTACCACAAAAAAACTGGGAAAACAGATTGACTCGAGTATAAGCCGAGGGTGGGAAATGCAGTTGCTATGGGTCAGTTTCAAAATAAAAATAGATACCAATACAATTCCATTAATGGAGGCATCAATAGGTTCAATGTTTTTGAATATTTACATAAAACTATAATTTAAGATAAGGCGGTTTGATTCTGATTAGACCATTATCCTAACCTTCTTGAATGTAAATGTGTTTACGTATCCTTCCGATAATAATAAAGAGAGGAAAATAATAAATGTAATAAGAGTAAAATGATAAATGTAATAAAAATAATAATAATAAACCTTTATTTATACCCCGCTACCATCTCCTGGAGGACTTGGTGCGGCTTACAAGAGGCCGAGCCCAAATACATCAATAAAAACAACACAGCAATACAGACAATAAATAAACTCATAAACAAAGCAATAAACAATAACAGTAACACCACGACGCATTAAAAACCTATGGCAGGGCCAAATGTAATGATTAAAATTTTAAAATACTGAGCATGACAAGGTGACATATAACTAGGATGGGTTTTTGGAGAGAAATGGAGCGAGGAGACAATCCTAGATCATTAGTAAAGTGCGATTAGGGACATGTTGCTTAGGCTTCCTTATTCTGGGAAGGCACACTGGAACAACCACGTTTTCAGGCTCCTCTTAAAGACTGCCAGAGTTGGGGCATGTCTAATGTCCTTGGGGAGTGAGTTCCAGAGTCGAGGGGCCACTACCGATAAGGCCCTATACCTCGTCCCTACCAATTGCGCTTGCGATGGAGGGGGAATCGTGAGCAGGGCCTCTCCAGATGAACGAAGGGATCGTGTGGGTTCGTACACAGAGATGCATATATAATAATAATAATAGAGGAAAATAATAAATAACCTTGACTCGAGTATAAGCCAAGGGGGACCTTTTCAGCCTAAAAAAAGGGCTGAAAAACTAGGCCTATACTCGAGTATATACAGTAACTCTTTCAAATTATAGAAATGATATTCTTGACCGTCCCATTCCTTCACTTTGGAAAAAAAAAACTTCTGTAAAGCCTGCGTTGACCAATTATGTCATTTCACATGGGCTGATAGTTTGCTTTGCATGGAAAATGTATTGAAACATGCAGAACTATTCCTGTGTTTGACGTTATAGGAAGCAAATATTTCAGTATTTTTTTCTTTCTCTAGCACTACAATTTCTGTTTCAGAAATTTACTAATTTATACTAATAATATAATAGTAATATATGAATCACCTTCGGGCTGATATGAGCGGGGTAGAATTATTGCAAATAAATAAATAATATAATTAATATTATTGTATAGTCATATAATATTTATAATATTATAATGTAATGCAATATAATAATAATAATACAATATTATAATCATATTTTATATTACATGTAATATTCCTAACAATATTACAATATAATGGTGTAGTACAATATAGTAATATATAATACTGATATTGTACTATGCTAATAATTTAATATATTGTATGTATATATATCTAGTAAGCCACTCTGAGTCCCCTTCGGGGTGAGAAGGACGGCATAGAAATGTCGTAAATAAGTAAATAAATAATATTACCCAGGAACACATCTGTTCATAGCATCATAGAGTTGGAAGAACAACCTTAGATATGCAGATGATACCACTTTGATGGCTGAAAGCGAGGAGGAGCTGAGGAGCTTCTGAACAACAACAACGTCACATTGGAAATCAAAGCCGACTTAGTTAATAATGCACTCTACCCTGCAACCTTGAGGATTTCTTCCCCAGATCCACCAGTAAAATATTCCCCCTGATTGCAAGAAGTCCTCATTCCAGGTGAAAGGAGAGCTGACTTGACATCGGCCATATTGCATGTAACAGATCTCTTTTCAATGTTTAATTTCAAGCACCGACACCTTTGCCATGCCGTGGCGCGCCTTTGCCTCGTTACCGTTGTTAATAAGGTTACAGGAGAGTTCTTCCAGATGGAGTAACTTTAAAAGGCCTTGAGCTTAAGTGACTTTGGAGGGAGGGGAGGCAGCAGAAGGGCTCAGAAGAACAGATGGTTTGTCACTTGCATGTAATACAAGAGGAAGCAGGGAGCTCAGAGTGTGGCTAGAGAATTGTCAGAATGGCCGCATGAATTATTCATGGACAAAACTGGGCAAGTAACCAAATCCTGACTGCGATAGCCAGCGTGGGATTGTCCGCAAAGTGCGTGGTGCTTTTCGGAACGAAACAACTGCCGTGATCCAAGCTGGTGGCGTGCAGGAGCCAAAAAGTGGGTCAGGTCTTGAACTCTGAACGTTGTATTGATCCAGAAGTCAGAGCTTCACTTCCTCTCCAGCCAAACCTGGTCTAGCTTCAGTGGACCTTGGTGCTTGGATGCTTGCCACAGATGCAGACCAAACGTCAGGAGAGAATGCCTCTAGAACAGTGGTTCTCAACCTTTCTAATGCCGTGACCCCTAAATATAGTTCCTCATGTTGTGGTGACCCCCAACCATATTTTTGTTGCTACGTCATAACTGTACTGTTATGAATTGTAATGTAAACATCTGATATGCCGGATGTATTTCCATTGTTACAAATTGAACATAATTAAAGCATAGTGATTAATGATAAAAACAGTATGTTTGGGGGAGTATGGACAATGGATGAAGGGATTGAAATTACCGCCAATCGATTCAGCTCTGACTTTTTGGGAATTGCACTTGTGTGAATTATAGTTCACCAGGCACCAAAGAGCATTCTGAACTCCACCAACAATAGAATTGAACTAAACTTGGCATACAGGACTTTCATGACCCACGGAAAATACTGGAGGGGTTTGGAAAAATAGACCCTGACATTTGGGAATTGCATTTGTGTGGATTTATAGTACACCAAGCACCAAAGAGCATTCTGAATGCCACCAACAATAGAATTGAACCAAACTTGGCATGCAGGACTTCCATGACCCACAGAAAATACTGGAGGGGTTTAGGAAAAATAGACCCTGACATTTGGGAATTGCAATTGTGTGAATTATAGTTCACCAGGCACCAAAGAGCATTCAGAACTCCACCAACAATAGAATTGAACAAAACTTGGCATATAGGACTTCCATGACCCACATAAAATAGTGGAGGGGTTTGGGGGAGGTATTAACAAAAGATTAGATTTGTCCTACCTTCAGTTTCTGAAGAGCCTTCTTTGCTGCCTGGACAGGGGAAAGAGGGCCATTTTGGGGGGGGGGCAACCGAGGCGGCTTCGCGACCCCCAGAAAATGGCCCAGTGACCCCCTTGGGGGTCGCAACCCCCAGGTTGAGAACCGCTGCTCTAGAACATGGCCATATAGCCCGAAAAACCTACAACAACTCATTTGGAGATTTCAGCAGTCTGTTACTCCGGCATGAATTTTCTCCTGTTCTAGCATGTTGCCGTTGTTCATCATTAGACTCTGGGGACCACAGTTTGAACCCTCATTGGACCAAGGAAACCCACTGGGTGATTTGAGGCAAACTGCATTCTTTCAGAGCAAGGGAAAGGCCAATTTCTCTCTTTTTTTGGAAAGGATTTTATTAAATTTTCCATAATACATCGAAAGAGTGAGAACAATAATGAGAGAGAGAGAAAGAGGGGAAAGAGAGAGAGAGAGGAAAAAAACAATCAACAATAGAAAAAGTGAAAAATACATAAAAAAACACAAAAAGAAAATACAAAAAGAAAATTGACTTCCATTCCATCTTCTTGGTTAATGTCCTTTTTTTATTAAAAAAATTACTTAAAAAAATAAATGTCTATCGTGTCATCTATTTTTGCGATTTCTCCAAAGCTGTGGAGAAGGTCCCAGTCTGTTCTTTTGAAAGTATTTCCAGTTTTTGTCTTTACTGGACAATTCATCCATATCCATTATTTCCCTGATTTTCTCTAACCACTCTTCTATAGGTGGATTTAATTCTTGCTTCCATTCTCTTGCAAAGATAATTCTGGCAGCAGTTGTAATAAATGTGAAAAGTTTATCTTCTTGTTCATTTCATTGTAAGTCTAAATCTGTAAACCCTAGTAAATAATACTCGGGAAAGGCCAGTTTCTAATGAATTTTACTAAGAAAACTCTCTGATTAGTCAGATTTTTTTTCCCATGTCAGGAGTGACTTGACATGGAAACTTCAAGTCGCTTCTGGTGTGAGAGAATTGGCTATCTGCAAGGATGTTGCCCTGGGGACATCCAGCAAGGCCATAAATCTTCTGATAAACGATGGGAAAAACTAGGAGGCTAATTAGCTAACACTTTTTTTTCCATATCAGGAGTGACTTGAGAAACTGAAAGTTGCTTCTGGTGTGAGAGAATTGGCTATCTGTAAGGATGTTTGCACTAAATGTTTTACCTTTGCATGATGCAATCTAGAGCGAAGAGATGCCGAAGGGTGGGAGACGGTGCAGCGTGGGAGGCCTGTGAGGTCCAAGTCGTTTCCTTTGGCCACAAAGACAGCTTCCTCTGCAGAATCGTCGCGGTTCAAAGACGACAGCGACAAGGAAAACGTCGTCCTTCGTCCCTCGGAGAATAGGCAGAAAGGCTTGTTAACGGAAGACGGTGTCTCGAAAACTACAGAGCCTAACTGGAAAGATCCTTCTCACCAGTGTGAGCACCCGCTTGCTGAAAGAACACAGGTGAGCATCCTTTTGGGGATCCCACCTTAACATATTTTATTTTCTGTAAGACATACTTCAACAGAACCAATTTCTTCTATTGTGGCGCTGCTCCTTTTAAATCAGGCCTGGGCAAACTTTGGCCCTCCAGGTGTTCTGGACTTCAATTCCCACAATTCCGGCTGTTAGGAATTGTGGGAGTTGGAGTCCAAAACACCTGGAGGGCCAAAGTTTCCCAGGCCTGATCTAAATCTATATAAATAAAAATGATAACTCAAAAACCACTGGATGAATTGACACTGAATTTGGACAGAAGACACCTCTCAGGCCAACGAGTGACTATCACTCATAAAACCTGGAAAAACACAATAGAAAAGACTGAAAAAGCATATATATATATATATATACACACACACACACACACACACATACACACACACATTACAACACATGCGCTCAAAACCACCTATATACACAAACACACATATATATACAAATATATACACACATATATGCATATATACACATGCAAAACATATACACAGAAAGGGAGAAGGAAGAAAGGAAGGAGAGAAGGAAGGAAGGAGAGAAGGAAATAAAAAAGTGAAAGAGGAAAGGAAGGAGAGAAGGAACGAAAGAGTGAAAGAGGGAAGGAAGGAAAGAAAAGAAGGCAGAGAAGGAAGGAAGGAGAGAAGGAAATAAAAAAGTGAAGGAAGGAAGGAGAGAAGGAGGAAGAGAAAGAAGGAAAGAAAGGAAGGTAGAGAAGGAAGGAAGGAGAGAAGGAGGGTGAGAAAGAGGGAAAGGAAAGAGAGAAGGAACAAAAGAGAGAAAGAGGGAAGGAAGGAGGGAGAGAAAGGGAAGGAAGAAAAGAAAGGAAAGTAGAGCAGGAAGGAAGGAAGGAAGGAAGGAGAGAAGGAAATAAAAAGTGAAAGAAGGAAGGAAGGAAGGAGGGAAAGAAGAAAAGAAAGAAAGGCAGAGAAGGAAGGAAAGAGAGAAGGAAATAAAAAAGAGAAAGAAGGAAGGAGGGAGAGAAGGAAGGAGAGAAGGGGGAGAGAAAGGAAAGAAGGAAGGAAAGAAAGGTAGAGAAGGAAGGAAGGAGAGAAGGAAATAAAGTGAAAGAAGGAAGGAAAGAGAAGAAAGGAAGGAGAGAAAGAGGGAAAGAAGGAAGGAAAGAAAGGAAGGTAGAGAAGGAAGGAAGGAAGGAAGGAAGGAGAGAAGGAAATAAAGTGAAAGAAGGAAGGAGAGACGGAAATAAAAAAGTGAAAGAAAGAAGGAATGGAGAGAAGGAGGGGGAGAAAGAGGGAAAGAAGGAGTAAAGGAGAGAAGGAAATAAGTGAAAGAAGGAAGGAAAGAGAGAAGGAAGGAAGGAGAGAAGAAACGCAAGAGGGAGGGAAGTAAGGAAGGAAAGAGACAAGGAAGGATGAAACCAAAGAGCAAAGGAAGGGAGGAAAGAAACAGGTAGGGAAGGAAGAAAGAAGAAGGGAAAGAAAGAGAGGGAAGGAGAGAAAGAGGGAGAGAAGGTTGGCCACAGCAACGCCTGGCGGGTACAGCTAGTTCTTTCTATAAATGAACTAAGGAACCGAAAGCTGCCTTTTTATGAGCTTCCCTTTCAAGAACAGTGCAGCAGCGAAATAGCACTGCTTTCCATCTGATTCATGAGGTCGGACGTGTTTTATTAGGTGTTAATTTTCCTAACAGAGTTTATATTTCAGAGCGATGTTGAAAGCTCTCTAAGAAAAGTTTGTGTTAAGTGAGGCACATTATCTCCTTGGTCCGTCATATATAACTTCCTTCATCTCTCAGAGAGCTGATGGAAGCAAGCAGCCTTTTCCAAAGGAGGGGAAACAGCCTTTACTGTATATACTCGAGTATAAGCTGAGTTTTTCAGCCCTTTTTTTAGACTGAAAAAGTCCCCCTCAACTTATACTCGATTTAAGGTTGTTTATGATTTTACTCTGTTGTTGTTATTATTATTATTACTGTGTCTGTGTCAAATTTGGTGTCAATTCGCCCAGTGGTTTTTGAGTTCTGTTAATCCCACAAACGAACATTACATTTTTATTTATATAGATTAAAACAGATTTAAATATCATTAGCATTAAAACAATTAAGTTAAAATCCATAAAAACATATTGAAAAGTAAAGGGCACAACAGCCTCTGACATGAACTTAAAAAGTTTCATTGCAGTTTAAGTTTGTTAGATATATTATGTTTTACTTGTTCAATTTTGTATCATATTTTGTTTACATTTGTCTAATTCTCCCTAAATGTTGCTTGTGTGTGTGTGTATAGAGAAAGAGAGAAAAATAATACTGCATCATGTAGTGGCACTGAATTAGTTTTTAAGCCCATAATGAGTTTTTGAGCCAAATTCTAAAAAATTATCTCCAAGTTCTTGTTCTTTGTGCAAAACCTCTCTGTAGTAATTTGCTGTTGGATAAATGCACGTCTATGGTTAAGCTTTGGGAGCTCAGCACCTTTCTCTGCTTTACTCCTGTCTTGTAAATAGTTCATGGCCCGTGTCCTGGAGGACGTCAAGGTCTCCGAAAAGAACGGTTTGGGAGACGGCTCTCTGCAGGCCCCTTCCGAAGTTCCCGTTGTCCTCATAGATGCTGAGCATCCTCCAAAAGATCCGCAGGTGGAAGAAACAATCTGCGTTGCTTCCAAGAATGATAATGGGAGCCAAGGAGAAAAAAAGAAGATGGAAAGCGAAATGGACCCAGCAGATATTTCAAACGTGAGCATTTTCAGAGATTTGTGTTTGTTCTAAAAACTGTAAATGGTGCCATGTTCACCTATAGCAGTCAAGTAAGAAGGAACATACTTTGTACGTATTATTTTACTTATTACTAGCCATCCCCTGCCATGCATTGCTGCGTATGTGTTTTTTGTGTGTGTGTATATGTGTGTATATATTTGTGTATATGTGTATTTATGTGGTTATGCGCATACGTTGTAATGAAATGTATTTTTAATTTTATGTTTTGACTTTTTAAGTCTCTTCTGCTATATTTTTCAGTGTTTTTCTGAGTGATGGTCACTCATTGGCCTGATAGGTGTCTTGTGTCCAAATTTGGTGTCAATTCACCCAGTGGTTTTTGAGTTATGTTTATCCCAAATGAACATTACATTTTTATTTATATAGATGATGATGATGATGATGATGATGATTATTATTATTATTACATTATTATTATTATTATTATTTGAAACACAACAGGCAAGATCATTCTGCTGGCTGTTGTATTGGATCACACTTCCCAAGTGTCTAGGACTGTGCGATGTATTGGCGAATAATGTGTGCATATCCCAGTAAGGTGGCCTTCTGCGGCTGGCGGATGGTAATCTTGTCAGCGCCGATTGTGTTTAAGTGCAGGCCAAGGTCTTTAGGCACTGCACCCAGTGTGCCCATCACCACTGGGACCCCCTTGACTGGCTTGTGCCACAGTCTTTGCAGTTCGATCTTTAAATCCTCATATCATGTCAGCTTTTCAGTTGCTTCTCTGCAATCCTGCTGTCACCTGGGATTGCAACATCAACGATCCATACTTTGTTTTTTAACTTGATCGTGAGGTCAGGAATATTGATCTCAATCTGAATCCGGAAGTCCCAGAGGAGTTTGACGTGTTCATTTTCTGTAACTTTTTCCGGCTTGTGATCCCATCAGTTCTTTGTCGCAGGCAGATGGTGTTTGTAGCACAAATTCCAATTAATAATCTGAGCAACAGTGTTGTGTCTCTGCTTGTAGTCTGTCTGCATGAACAACTTCTTCTTCTTCTTCTGTTATTATTATTATTATTATTACAATTACAATACTCCTGACTTCATGATCGAACAAGCATTCGATTAAGCAGTGTAATTGAATATAGGAATATAGGAATATGGAATAATGGATGATGAGATTGGATTCTGATTTTACTGATGAGACGCTAATGATTGTTATATTGATGTTCAATCGTTGATTATGCTACTGTTTTTAACTGTCCCATATTCGTTTTGGCACGTTTTTGCATTGAATTTTGCTGTTGTTAACCGCTTTGAGTTGCCTGAGGGCTGAGAAAAGCGGTATATAAATGAAGTAAGTAAGTAAGTAAATAAATAAATAAATAAATAAATATTTTACTCTGTTTATTATTGTTATTATTGCATTTATTATTTTACTTTATTATTGTCATTATTACATTTATTATTTTACCCTATTATTTTAAGATTTTACATTTTAAGATTTGAAAAATCCACATTTTCAGCCGTAGAAATATCTGACCATGGATTGTTGAAGGCTTTCATGGCCAGAATTACTGGGTTGTTGTAGGTTTTTTGGGCTATATGGCCATGTTTGAGAAGCACTTTCTCCTGACATTTCACTTGCATCTTTTGCAAGTGACCTCACAACCTCTGAGGATGCCTGCCATAGATGCAGGAGAAACATCAGGAAAGAATGCTTCTAGAACATGGCCATATAGCCCGAAAACCCTATAACAACCCATCTAACTATGGGTTTGCTTTTCTAGTCCATGGCAGAAGTCTTGGCTAAAAAGGAGGAGCTGGCCGACCGGCTGGAAAAGGCCAACGAGGAGGCCATTGCGAGCGCTATTGCTGAAGAGGAACAACTAACCAGAGAGATCGAAGCTGAGGAGAACAACGACATCAACATCGAAACCGACAACGACAGTGACTTCTCTGTGAGTTTTCCTCCCTTCAAATGCCACACTATGTTACAAGAGCTCCTGTTCTGTGAGGGGTTGCGATGACAGTTAAAGTTGGAATCATAGTGTTTTCGTTGTTCAATGGGAAGACAGCTCAGAATTCATGGCTGGCATTTGTATAACTCTTGATACAGTAGAGCAGTGTTTCTCAACCTGGGGGTCGGGACCCCTGAGGGGGTCGTGAAGGAATGTCAGAGGGGTCGCCAAGACTATCAGAAAACACAGTATTTTCTGATGGTCATGGGGATTCCATGTGGGAAGTTTGAGCCAATTCTATCGTTGGTGGAGTTCAGAATGTTCTTTGATTGTAATGAACTATAAATCCCAGCATCTACAACTCCCAAAAGTCAAGGTCTATTTTCCCCAGGCTCCACCAGTGTTCACATTTGCGCATATTGAGTATTTGTGCCAAATTTGGTCCAGATCCACCATTGTGTGAGTCTGGATATAGGTGAACTACAACTCCCAAACTCAAGGTCAATACCCACCAAACCCTTCCAGTGTTTTCCGTTGGTCATGGGAGTTCTGTGTGGCAAATTAGGTTCAAATCCATCGCTGGTGGAGTTCAGAATGCTCTTTGATTATAGGTGAACTATAAATCCCAGCAACTACAACTCCCAAATTACAAAACCAATCCTCCCCCAACCCCACTAGCATTTACATGTGGCTGCATTGGGTATTTGTGCCCAGTTTGGTCCAGTGAATGAAAATACATCTTGCATATCTGATATTTACATTATGATTTATAACAGTAGGAAAATGACTGTTATGAAGTAGCAACAAAAACAATGTTATGGTCGGGGGTCACCACAACATGAGGGACTGTATTAAGGGGTCACGGCATTAGGAAGGTTGAGAACCACTGCACTAGAGCCTCACTTATCCAACGTAAATGGGCTGCTAGAACGTTGGATAAGCGAAAATGTTGGATAATGAGGGATTAAACGTCAAATTACGTTATGATTTTACAAATTAAGCACCAAAACATCATGTTTTACAACAAATTGAGAGAAAAAGGAGTTCAATACACAGTAATGTTATGTAGTAATTACTGTATTTACAAATTTAGCACCAGAACATCACAATGTATTGAAATAGCTGTGGATCCGGGCGGGAGGCAGACTGCGTTGTATAATACACCATGAGAAGGGCAGGATATAAATGCTGTAAATAAATAAAAAAGGCATTAAAAGTTGATACTTGATATATGCACTACATCTTTGCATATGTAACATGATAGCCATAGATAAATATGTGAAAGGATGACATAAGGAAGAGGCAGCAGGCTTGTTAACTTCTGCCCTGGAAACTAAGACTCGGAGTCATGGGTTCAAATGACAGGAAAGGAGATTCCACCTGAACATTAGGAAGAATTTCCTGACCATACGAGCTGTTCAGCAGTGGAACTCTCTGCCTCAGAGTGTGGTGGAAGCTTTTAAACAGAGGCTGGATGGCTATATCTCAGGTGTTCTTTGATTGTGCTTTTCCTGCTTGGCAGAAGGGGGTTGGACAAAATGGCCGATGTGGTGTCTTCCGATCCTATGATTCTAACTTGCTTGAATTGCTTGTGTTTATGTGAAAGGTTTATGCTCCCCCTTTCTCTTTGGGTCAAATTTCAGGCCAGCATGGGAAGTGGGAGTTTTTCCTTCTGCGGCATTTCCATGGACTGGAATGATGTCCTGGCTGATTATGAAGGTAAACATCCTTTCGTAGACTTAACAACCTGAGATTGTGTATCTTATGTGAATCTCCGTTACTTCCTTGCTGTCCACAATTACATTGACAGCGCTATTTTTATATCCCAGTGTTGATAAATACTGCAATTCTTAATTTTTGACACAAATTTTGCTCTCTTTTTTCCTGTGTAGCTCGTGAATCATGGCGTCAGAATAACACTTGGGGTGACATCGTGGAAGAAGAACCTTCCCGACCCCCAGGCCATGGCATACACATGCATGAGAAGCTCTCCTCGCCCTCTCGCAAAAGGTCTTCCTTTTTAATACATTTGATTAGAGTAATCATAATTGGATGCAGTCACTGAGCGATATTTTGATGATAAGGAAGCCTTCCAGTCCAAAATATTTGTTTGTGTAGATTGATACAATCTACAATATCAGATATTGTCTCCTGTGCTATGCTAATAATATAATATAATATAATATAATATTTTTTTGGTTGTGTCAGGAGCGACTTGAGAAACTGCAAGTCGCTTGTGGTGTGAGAGAATTGGCCGTCTGCATAGATGTTGCAATATACATATAATATTTATATAATATTTATTATATTATAATATAATTTTATAATATTTATAATATGTATTATATTATTATATTATATAATAATATAATAAATATAATATATTATATTATATTTATTATATTATAATGTAATACAATATAATATTACTACTAATAATATGATATTATAGTTATATATTTATATTCAATATATTTCTCACAATTGTATTCAGTTACTGAGCGATATTTTGATGATAAGGAAGCCTTCCAGCCCAAAATATTTGTTTGTGTAGCCTGATACAATCTACAATATCAGATATTGTCTCCTGTGTTTTGCTAATAATATAATATAATATAATATATTGTGTATACATATAATATTTATAATATTATAATGTAATACAATATAATACTACTAATAATAATATATTATAGTTATATATTTATATTACATGTAATATTACTAATAATATTACAATATAATGGTATAGTACAATATAGTAAAATTTAATATAATATATTGTATGTATATATATCTTGTGAGCCGCTGTGAGTCCCCTTTGGGGTAAGAAGGGCGACATATAAATGCAGTAAATAAATAAATATTGTGAACAGTGATGTTGGAGAACTTAGCCAATATGTCCTTCCTATTCTCCTCCTCCTAAGTTGTTTATTTGTTATATTATCATCTACATCAGTGGTTCTCAACCTGTGGGTCCCCAATGTTTTGACCTAGAACTCCCAGAAATCCCAGCCAGTTTACCAGCTGGTAGGATTTTTAGAAGTTGAAGGCCAAAACATCTGGGGACCCACAGGTTGAGAACCACTACTCTAAATATTGTATCCACCTGGAGTATTGTGACCAATTCTGGGCACCACAATTGAAGGGAGATGTTGACAAGCTGGAATGTGTCCAGAGGAGGGTGACTAAAATGATCAAGGGTCTGGAGAACAAGCCCTGTGAGGAGTGGCTTAAAGAGCTGGGCATGTTTAGCCTGAAGTCAAGAGAAGGTGGAGAAGAAACATGATGAGGGCCATGTATCAAGATGTGAGAGGAAGTCATAGGGAGGAGGGAGCAAGGTTGTTTTCTGCTTCCCTGGAGACTAGGATGTGGAACAATGGCTTCAAACTACAAGAGAGGAGATTCCACCTGAACATGAGGAAGAACTTCCAGACTGTGAGAGCCATTCAGCAGTGGAACTCTCTACCCCGGAGTGTGGTGGAGGCTCCTTCTTTGGAAGCTTTTAAACAGAGGCTGGATGGCCATCTGTCGGGGGTGATTTGAATGCAATATTCCTGCTTCTTGGCAGAATGGGATTGGACTGGATGGCCCATGAGGTCTCTTCCAACTCTATGATTCTATGTTGCTGTTGTTGTTGTTGTTATTATTATTATTGGAGCCGCCAGTGGCGCAGTGGGTCAAACCCCTGTGCTGGCAGGACTGAAGACCACCCTCCAACAAGGGTGATAAATACATCAAATCATCCGGACGTCCTTGCAGACGGCCAATTCTCTCACATCAGAA